>NW_020949548.1:4518764-4543884 GCF_900497805.2 Vombatus ursinus | reverse complement strand
ACACACACACACACACACACACACACACACACACACACACACACACAGAGGTACACTTGCACACATTAAAGTTTAAGAATTTTTGCTTTAAGGAATAATGGAGAAAAGCATAGCTTTAGAACTTTTTGAAACACAAAGCAGTCCAATTTGTCACACTCTGTTCCTGAAGCGGAGGATTGTTATGTAAGGTTACAAAGTTAAGTGAGAATTGGATTGCGGCATGCCTTTAAAGTCAAGAAAGGAATTTTTACTTTATTCAGTAGGTGATGGGGACACAGCAGATTTGACAAAAGGGTAGGTGAAATAGGAATCCTCTTAGGTGGTAACCTGGAATTGGGTTGGGGTAGGAATAATAAGGGACACACTGTATTTATCATTTTATAAAGACATATTTTTTTAATTCTAGAGAATGCTGTTTTCTATGACATAAATGAATTTATTTTATTATATCATAGGATGTTAGAATATGAAGCATTTCAAGTCTTTGTGAATCTGGACCTTTCTGAGCCTCAGTTTCTTTATCTGTAACATAAAAGGATTTGACTTGATGCTTTACAAGGTCAATCCTAACTATGAATCCATGATCTCATGAATTTTGGTGGGGATCTCATGCCTTCATGGAACAGTAACACAGGGAGAGCTACAGTTTTATCTTACTCACTTTATGCAAATGGAGGTAGCTAAGTGACCCAGTACATAGAGCACTGGATATGGAGTCAGGAACAGCTGAGCTCAAATCCAGCCCTAGACATTTAGTAGCTGTATGATCCTGGGCAAGTTACTTTGGCCCTGTTTGCCTCAGTTTCTTCCTCTATAAAATAGGGATATTAGCAGCACCTACCTCCAAGGATTATTGTGACGATAAAATGAGATAATGTTTTAATGTTATATTAAGTCATTTTTCAGTCATACTTGACTCTTTGTGACCCCATTTGGGGTTTCCTTGGCAAAGATACTGGAGTGGTTTGACAATTCGTTCTCAGGCTCATTTTACAAATGAGCAAATAAGGCAAACAGGCTTAAGTGACTTACCCAGAGTCATGCAGCTAGCATCTGAGGCCAAATTTGAACTCAGGAAGATGAGTCTTCCTGACTGCAGGCCAGCCCTCAATGCACTGCACCACCACCTAGCTGCTCAATATTTTAAAGTGCTTTGCAAACCATACAGTGCTATGGAAATGCTATTGATGAAGATGAAGATGTCACTGCCTTTAGGTGCTAGTGAAGATTTTTGAGTAGGGAAATAACATGTTCAGTACTATACTTTTAAAAAAAAATTAGTCTAATGTGTGACCTAGGGTCTTTATTTCAGCTTTCCACATCTGTGAGAAATGATATATCTCCTAAAGCATTCCAGATATATTGGGCAGGAAATGATACAGACTTGAGGCCACTAACAATCCAGGGTAGATTATAATGAGACAGAAAGGTGAAATGCGTGCAGGGGTGATATTCTACAGGCAGAATTCATGGAATTTGATAAATGACAAGGTATTGGGGAGAAGGTAGAAAGAGGGAGTCCAGCTTGCTTCCAGCCTTGGTGAAGAGAAGTGTGACCAGGCCAGTGAAAGAAACCCATGCATGGTCTTTGTTCCAAGCTTTACAGATAATTAAGGAGACAGAGTAAGAGACAGTAGCTCAACAGGGCTATGTCTGGCCTTCCTTTCACTGTTTGCTGAGAGTGCTCCAGGGCAGTTTCACATCAAAATCAGACTTTTACAGTGTTTACAGAAAGCATCATAAATATTCAAAGTTGCATAGTTTAGCACATATTATGCATTATCCTGCTGTCACTGAATTGGTAATATTTATTTCATATGTATAAGTAATTCAGACTATGCCAAAGTATATTGTTTTGTCAAAAGACAAGAAATCCTCAAATCCCTCTTGCCTGGGTGTTTGGTATGCTAGTGATGGATAGCGTTCCCCTATTTGAAATGCACGAATTTTTACATATTAAACATTGACAAGGAGAGCTGAAAGAATTCATGAAGAGCATGCAAACATGACATAATTGTGGTTGGCATTTTAACCAACAGAGCTGAAATTACACACGCAAAGAAGGTTTCTTCCCATCTAACCATCTAACCTCCCGTCCTGGGGCAGGGTATACATTTGCTCCACTGATGTTGCCAAGGTCGAGGCCATGCAAAATGAAGACCCATTTGAGGAACAACAGATACTTAATTGAGAGAAGACAAAAGAAGATGCAGTGGAGATCTGACAGTTATTCTTAAGTATTTGAGAGGATGGCATGTGAATGAGAACTGACAATTATTTGTTTAAATTCAGAGGGGAGAGCTAGAAGAACAGTGTTCACATTATTTTTCCGGAGACAAAGATCACCCCCCCCTTGCCCTGCCCCCAGCCCACACACATAATCATCCTCAGTTGTAACTATCTGGAGGGCAAGATGTTTTGCTTCATTTTTTCAAGTCTTCCCCACAGTTGCTAATACTTAATATCAATGAATTGATCCAGTTTATACCCATATATATTCAAGGTCTCCTCTGATAGAATGTAAGATCCTTTAGGGTAGGGACAATATCACTTTTGTCTTGGCATACCAGAGCCCAGCACTATGCCGCACAGAGGGTAGGACCTTAATAATGAATCCTTGTTAATTGTTTCACTTTTTGTCATTGTGTTTCTAGCAATTGGCACCGTATTTTTCATGAAGCAAATAATGTTTGCTGAATTGATTTGAATGGATGGGGTTTGCAAAGAGGAAGATTTTAGGGTTAATATAAAGAAAAATGCCCTAATGATCATTTGTACAAAAGTGGAAGGGGGAGATCATCTTTTAGCAAAGATTGGGAGACTGCTATAAGCTATAAAAAGCTATAGAAAGGATCTTCAGTATTGTTACTATTTTGTATCATTTTTTCCAAATACAGCCTAAAACATGAGGGCCTACAAACCCTTCCCCCAAGAAGCAGAACTCATGAAGTAATATAGTCCCTCAAAGACCATACAAAATGAAGAAAAGCCCCAAGTTTCATGGGCTTAGTGGCTTTGATAGGGAGATGTTGGACATCAGAGGAACCCTGTGTAACCTAAGTTCTTGGCCCAGCTCTGGAGTCTTAAACTTCTTCCCCAGGCCTTGTATTCTTTGGAACATTGCTGAATATATTGCTGAATGCAGACCTTGAACTTTGGCCACTTTCTTAGTAGACTTCTTCAAAAAATGTGGCCTTCTTGTGCCCCAAGACAATAATAATGACCTGGTCACCTGTGGCTCATACAGGTTAGACTATATGACCTCCGAGGACCCATCCAACTCTGAGATTATGCTTTCATGAAAATAAGTTTGGACATTTATTTAGAAATGGATGTAGAATCAAGTATAAATAAATCATGTTAAGAAATACCCCTCATTTCAGATTCAAATGAGTATTCTCAATCTTAATTACGAAATCTCTCCCTAGATATGACTCAACATTAGTTTTGTTGTCTACAAAATTCTAATTCACCATGGAAGGAAGAACCTGTAACACCACTGAAGAGATTCGAAATAATGTGCCCCAAGTTCTAAAACCCAGTTCAATGCCTTTGTTATTGGGACTATACCTTCAGTGGGCATGAGCCAGAGCCCTCGAGAAAAATTAATTAGCAGTTCCTACAAATGAAAGAAAGAATATGTTATTCAACTTCTGTGTGCCTAGTCCTGTGTAACATGGACACAGGACAGGAAGCTTTTGAGCTATGGGAACATAGCCTTATTCACTGAAAATGAGGAACTCCCTTATCAAGACTAGGCCACTTTTGAGTCTGAGCTCCCATATAAGTCACTCCCATTAAACTACAAAGTACCTATCTACAAGTTCTTTAAAAAAAAACAAAAAAGCAAACAAACAAACAGACAAATAGGTAGCTCCATCTCTAGGAATTAACCCTAATACTGATTGAATCCAGAACCTTCCTTTCTACTTCCACTGCCTGTTAATCAAGGTTTATTACTGCCTCATCTGTTGCCCCTTTCTTCATTCTGATTTATAACATAGCCTCTAGCCTACTTACCAATTGTGTCAGTAAGCAGAAACTAAAAAAAAAAAAAAATCCAACAATTTACAGAGTGACCAAAATAAATCAAAGGAAAAGAACATTGAAAGACAGAAGAACTCTGATCAAGATAGTGAGCAACTATAACTTCACAGGATGGACGGTGAAATGTGCCTTCCTTCTCTGAATGGAGAGGTGGTGGACTGTAGGAGCAGAATAGCTTATTATCATCAAACATGAAAATAATGGTTTTGTTCTGTTTTGTTTTGCTTAGCTGTATCTCTTTGCCATAAGGAAGATTATAATCGGGGACAAGAAGATTTCATTCTGAAATGACAATTTTTGTTTAAAAAAAAAAGAGAGATCAACAGAACATTTATTTGAAAACAAACATAACCTGCCTTATACAGAGACCCTAATGAGAATCTGAGATAGTTTGACAACTTTTCATCTTTATTCCTACAAGTGATTTTTCTTTGTTCTAACCTCTACTCATACAAATCAGTCTCACCTAGGTTCTTATTGTGATAATGTTCCTTTTGCCTCAGTTTTCATGACATTACCCTCTCTCTTACCAGCAAACTAGTCTCATTGCTAGATCATTTGAGATGAGGCAAAGGCTCTCATAGTCCATTCCAAAGTGAAGTCATGTAAACAGTATGACAGAATCACAAAATTGAACAGGAGCCTAGAGGACACCTAACCCGACCTACACCTAAAAATTGTTAAATGGTCCATTGGAATCCCTCCAGTGATTGGGGGAAACTGATTATTCCACTTTTACAAAGTGTGAGTCGTCAGGAGGCTTTCCATCGAGTGAATTCAAATCTGTCTCTCCATCTCTGACTGTTCACTTCTAATTTTGACTTTGGGGCAAAGCAAAACAAATAGTATCCATCTTTGACATGATAGATCTTCAGATATCACAGTTGGGTCCCCCACATAAGTCATTCTTTCTTTCTCCAGAATGGGCATCTTGTTTGCTTTTAGCCAAACCTCACTTGTGGCTCAACAGCGAGACACATCCTTTAGCTTATCAGTGTGAAATACAGAATTAAACACAGTGTCAGAAAAAAAGTTGGGAAGGGTTGAGGTTGCTGAGAGTATAAGCAGAGGGATGTTTCTTCTTTTTAGACTCTATGCCTGTATATACAAGGCATGTGTAAAATAAGACTGACTGTGTAACAAACAGCTAAGGATGACATCCGAGTACTTAGCACAATAGTTGTTCAGTTACGTCCAACTCTTTGTGACCCTATGGACCACAGCATGCCACTGAGAGAAATGGTTATTTCTCTCTTATATTAATAACCAATTAGTAATTGAGATTAAGATTTTTTCTTTCTATTTCCTCATTCAGAAATAAGTAAACCCCTGGAGGTTATACACCCAGTCTTTGAAGGTCATTACTAACCTTGGCCAAAAATTTATCCCACCCTGACTGTTTTTATCTAGATGAAATTGTTAACTCATCCACCTAGAAAACCTTGCAAAGAGAATCTAATCTAGGTGAATTCCGGACCAATGTGTTCTACTCAGACAGGCTTGGGGGTGGGGGGAGATCCCTTTGTCTAGATTCCTGAGGCTGGGAGCTGTGGGAGTAAAAGTGACATAATCAAAGTAATGTCCCCCAGCCCATTATTAGAATAGGTCTATCTCTCATTATAATATTCATTCTCTCGTTAACTGTTAACCAGTCAGAGTTGATTGCCACCTGTTGGGAATACCCACTCTTCTAAGGGCATATAAGCATTGAGAGGCCTCCATGATTCTCTTTGGTTTATGAGAGAAAGCCAAATTGTTATCCTTATATTAATTATTTGCTAGCCATAATTAATAAAATGATTCATTACACAGAAATTATGTCTCTTGAACTTTTGACACAAAGAATTATCCACGGTATTTTCTTGGCAAAGATATTGGAGTCATTTGCCATTTTCTTCTCCAGTGGATTAAGGCAAACTTAAGTGACATGCCCAGGGTCACACAGTTAGTAAGTATCTGAGGGTAAGTTTGAACTCAGGTCTTCCTGACTCCAGGCCCAGTGACCTTGGGCAATTCACTTAACCTCTTTGAATCTCAGTTTCCTGATATGTCAAATGAAAATTATAAAAATTGATATAGAATCCATCCTCCAGGATATCAGCACAATACTTAAAGCACGAAGCTGGCAGTAGTGCTTATGATGACTTTGGATAATGGAAACAAAGTGGAATTATATTTAGCATCTAATGTTTAAGAAATAACTAGTGGTGACAGTGGATAGAGGGCTAGATAAGAAGTCAGGATGACCAGAATCCCATTACTGCCTTAGATTCTTACTGGCTTTATGATTGTGGGCAAGTATACTAACCCCCTTCAAAACCCCCATCCTCAATTTCTCATTTGTAAAATGGGGAGTGATAATAATGCACGTCTTTCAGGGTTGTACAGCTCAAATCAAATGAGATCTATACAACAGTTTACATACTTTAAATTTCTCTATGAATATGATCTAGCAGGGTAGGAAAGCATAGAATGCATTTTAGAAACATGTAAAGAAATGTTGAAAAAAATTTAAAAGCTGTTAACATTCCAGTTGATGCAATTTTTCAAAATGACTGCCCTAGTTAGACTACATCTGGGGTACTGTGTTCAATTTCAGACATTGTATTTTAGGAAAAACATTCACAAGATTAAATACCTAAATCCCAATGGACCTTCCAGTCCAACCCCATCAGTTTACACTTAAGGACAATGAGGTTGAAGGAATTTGAAAGTT
The DNA here is from genome assembly GCF_900497805.2 of Vombatus ursinus. Taxonomy (NCBI): domain Eukaryota; kingdom Metazoa; phylum Chordata; class Mammalia; order Diprotodontia; family Vombatidae; genus Vombatus; species Vombatus ursinus. The sequence goes on along the minus strand of NW_020949548.1, from coordinate 4,537,121 downwards.
TCTCCATGGTAAAAAAAGAGAGTAAGGTCAGGGCAGGGGTGGTGGGTGGTAGTGGGAGAAAAACAAAGGAGGGATTTAAACCTATGACTCTAGAATCAGTGTCCTTCTCCCTTCTCCTCCTTCGAGTGTTTCTAGAGCAATGTATTTTTATCATTGGATAAAATGGAATCATGTGAAAAAGTAGAAATGATAATTGAGAAGATGAAGTCATTAGTTGTAGAATGAGGCATCCCTTATCAGACATGGCCAATGTATCCATTTTGATTAGCTATCCTCATTCTTTTTTTTTCAGTTGTCATAAATTTAGACCATGCCATATGTTGCCAAACCAGATAATGTCTACGGAAAAGAGAACAGAATAGCAACAGGCCTGGAGATTATAGGATAGGATATAAGATGGCATTTCCAAACATTTAGTCATCTAGATAATATATTGACCGGGAACATATGAATTCCCAGACATTGCAGGTATTACCATATGTAACAAATATGACAATACATTTAGAGGGGCACTTTTATTAAAAATCATTGTGAGACTGCATTATATCTGTTTGTTACTTTTTACATACCAGAGAAGCACGTAATTTGGCACCTTCCAACTACAGTGAGTCCGGGGTCTTTTTGCAGAATAACAGTCAGTTGTGGGGTAGCAGAGTAGATAACGGAGCATTGACCCTATGCTACAAGTTTTATTTCAGACTTAGAGGTTGGATGTGATTCCTCTTGCAATTCAGTGGATGTATTTAGGTGAATTGCTGGCAGGGAACCTTTTGTGAAGTATGCAGTTTAAGGGGATATCTACTAGGCTGGGCCTGTCTGTGATCATTTTACTTCTGAAAAAGAAGAAGGGATCTCTAGAAAAATAGTTTTCCAATGGTGAAACCCCAGTCATCATTTCCAAAGGTAGTGAATTTTTCTTGGATTTTTTGTATACTGTGACTTGCTAATATTTCCTTAGTGATAGAAAGCCCTATTGATTCACTGGGGAAACAAGGTGCTGATTCTATGTCTTTATCTTCCCTCTTGTAGTTTGTAGTTAAAGACAAAAGGAATGTCAGAATTGTAGTGAGAGGGAGGGGCTCCATAATTTGCATAGACATCCTAAGTTATATAGACATCAAGACATTCATGAAAAAAGTGAAGATATCATCTAAGCCGAGAATATGATTAAAAACTCATTAAGTGTGAGTGCATATGGACCATAATAATAATAATAATATTTAATGCTGTTAATACAATGATTATGATGATGAGGATAAATATTTCTGTCCCTTTAAGGTTTGTAAAGCACTTTACATATGTTATCACATATGATCCTCACAAAACCCTCATGAATAAGGTGCTATTATTATCACCATTTTATGGAAGAGGAGACTGAGACTTTCCCAGTATTCACAGTTAGCACATGTCTGAGGCAGTATTCAAATTCATCTTTTTCCTGACTCTAAGTTCAACAGTGTCCATTATGTTACCTAGCAAGCTGCCTTGGGAATCATCTAATCTAGCTTCCATACAGCTCGTAAATCACTGACAGGTATGATCACTTTTATTTTATGGAACAGCCATAATGTAGTTCCGTTCTGATTATCTGAGTAACTTTTCCCCACCCTACTGTTCCCCAGCTCTAATCTAGATATGGTTCACCTCCTTACTGTGCCTTCGCTGTGTCATTTTTGTTCATCACACTAAGCCTTTGCTTATGCTTTCTCCTCCACCCCTACCACCCAAATCTCTAGAATGACCTTTCCCACCTCTTCCATCCAAATCATTTAACTACTGAGTTTCTACTCTTTGTTTCCAGATTGGAATAGGTTTTTCTGGATCCATCTTCCTTAGAATTAAAACCACCACGAATCTCTTTGAATTAATCAAGTTATCTCCTGTTCTTGTTCACACCACTTTATCCTGTAGTTAACACCATGTTTTACAGGCTTCATTTAACATAATGCTTCTAATAGCTAATCTACTCATGTAAGAGGGCCAATTTCTGGGGCTCATTCTAAAAAAATAATAATTTTGTTTCAGCATAATTTATGGAAGTTGTGATTTGACTTAGTGACAGAATTGGCCTAGAACTCTTATTCTGGGATAATCAGGGCCAATGCCTTATGGATTTGCCAATTCTCTATCCCATCCATCTCAAAAGACTTTGTGCTGTGTGTGTGTGTAAGAGAGAGAGAGACAGACAGACAGACAGTCACAGAGAGACTGAGAAACAGAGACAGAGAGAAACAGAGAGACAGAAAGAGACCGAGATAGAAAAGAGAAAGAAGGAGAATTCATAATGATGGTTGAGTAGATGGGGTTTTTTGAGGGGCAACATCTTTTTCCAGGCCACAATTAGAAGATGGTGCATAAAACAAAATTAAATTGGTTCATCACTCATGAGTCAGTTAGATATTCCAAAGGAGAAGTTGATACCAGTGAGCTGTTAAGTCTAGATAATGTTGATTTAATTTTGCCATTTTCTTTTCAATTATAATAATTAATGTCACGTTTGAAGTACCTCTAACTGATTTGCCTTCTAGATTAGCCACTATATGAGTCTATTTTAAACATCTAAACATGGTTCATAAGGAGAATCAGATTTAAACATGGTGGAATAGTGTAAGGCAGGGGTGGGGAACCTGTAGCCACATGTGGCCTTCTAGGTTCTTGGGTGTCACCTTTTGACTGAATCCAAGTTTTACAGAACAAATTCTTTTATTAAGGGGTTTTGTTCTTTGAAGTTTGAATTCAGTCAAAGGGCCTCATTTGAGGACCTAGATGGCCACGTTTAGTCTCGAGGCTGCAGGTTCCCCACCCTGGTGTAAGGTTACAACCGTCCCTCACCTTAAGGTATAGGAACAAAATGCTTTCTCTCATTCAGTGACCACCAAAGCAGCTAAAATATATTTATGCCCCTTTACCTGAGACTCTACTTTATTATTCTTCATTTACCTATTCTGTTCATCTCTAGGTTGATATATGGGGATTTCATATCCACTTCTCTAATTCTATCTAATTAATATCTTATACTCTACTTACCATTTGGTGTCAGCTATAACTAAGGTCACTTTCACGACCTGGCCAATATTTCACTCACTTAATATTTTATCACATAATCTGGACTATTCCTACTGATGTGTTGGGTTATAGATATTCCTGCGGTCACTGAAAATAAATAAATCATTCTAACATGACATGCAAGAAAAAAAATTGATAAAACATGTCTCCTTTCTAGACTGTGGCACGGAATTGGATAGCCAATCCAGTAAAATAATGAAAGTCTGGGGTGTCCACTGACACAATTATTGCCTCATACCTCTCACTTGGGAATGTTCACTTTCATGCATTTTCACAACAGCAGGTCTAGATTTCCAAAGATGAACTACCACTACCGCATGATTACTCTCAAATTCCACAGAATCCTAAATCTAGCCCTACTGTAATGACAAGTATTTCTTCACCATTCTTACTCTTGAAAGAGTCCCAAGTTCTGTATTTTTATTTATGCAACTAGCCATCCATAATGATGATGTTTATAGATTACAGATAAATTCATCTACTTAGCAATAAGGCAAAAAGAAATAACATTGCAGATACTCATAAATTAAAATAAGTAATAAACTACCTCATGGTCTACACTTAAATCTTGTGCTATCTTATTTCACAAATATAGTCAACTTATGTGGGGAAAAGCATACAGGCACTTACAGGAAACTGCCAAGTAGGAAAATGGATAAGTAAAATCTGCGTGCTAATTTCACTTTGCAGTTCTGGACTTGTAAACTTATATTTACTTTTTCTGTCTCAGAAACTTTCCGTTAAATAGTTCTTTAAAGAATTAAATTTATGTGTTGAATATTTTCTTTCATTACTAAGCTGTGTTAATCCACATTGGCTTAACCAATACCTCATTAGGCGTGATGTGTCAGCCAGTTATTTGATTCATGAGTGACTTGACTAATTTTCTGCCTATTAACTTGTCAGTCTTCATAGCTAGACTTATTCTTCAACAAATGTAGAATCCATCACTGCCACCTGAAATCTTAACTGATGCAGTTCTGATACCTAACCTTTCACCTCTCTTTCTATTTTCCTATCATTCTGAGTTCAGACTCTGGATCATCTTTAGGAATGGCCCTAACTTAGTTTTGGATTCTTATCTTCTCTCTATAATTAGGTAAAATGTAATTATCCAACCAGCCTGCATTATTTCTGGAGTCCATATCTTCCTAGTTTACTTCAAATTGTAACATTAAAACTTAGCAACAACTTGTCCCTCAACTTTATGGACCTTAACCCTCTGTAAATTTCTTTCAGAGTAATTTTAAGTATTGCAACTTGGAGTAGAGCTTAGCTCAGGAAGATACTTTTAAGGGACAGTACATTATATGCCATGTGTCTCAAATGGACAATGTAGCTTGATAGGAGTTGGGTTTGAAATTAAATAGGAAGGAGAATACCTGGGTTATATGTGGATAATTCCACAGTTTTTATTTAGGATCCCAAGCTTGCCAGTGCTTTTAACTTAGCTTTTATTTTGTTAAAAGATTTGTTGTTCCCAAAATGTTGGATAGTTGTGAATCTTCTAACACCACAATTTCAGATGACTTAAAGTTTCATGTGTCCTGAATGATAATGGAGAGAGGTACAGTGGATCAAATAGACTGTAGCATATTTCTATGAATAACTTATGTATAAGAAGTAGTGTAATGCTTATAACAGAGGAAATTTATGATTAGAAAAGGAAGTGGATCAATCATGGGACAAGACACATAGGCAGCAAAGAGATAGTCTGAATGCTGCACTGATATAAAAACACTTAGGGAAAGGCCTCTTTCAATACATTGGACACATCTCCAATGGAGGAGCTGTGGGAGGCTAGAAATGTATTGAAGAGAAATTTGAGTGGGTTGGAATCTTCAGTGATGGAAGCAATCTGTACTTAAATGAATTCAGAGATCCATTAAAGTCTTGAAAGATAGTGTTCCACAAGGTACTTGGAATCTGGAAGACACGGATTTGAATCAAACCTCAGACACTAGCTTGCCAAGTCATTAAACAGCTTTCAGCCTCAATTTCCACATTTGTAAACTATGGATGCTGATGCTTCTAGGACTTTGCCACAGGATTTCTGTAAGGATGAAATAAGACAATTTACTGGAAGCATTTTGCAAAACTTAAGTCGTATGGTAATATGAGTTATGATTATCAAATTATTCTGCTTTGCAGGATGTAACTCTGTTATCAGCTAATCAGCCAATCCTTCGCTATGCTGTTTCAGCTATCAACTTTTACGTGTCATGAGTCCCACCACCAGCCTGTTGATCTATACTGACCCACCCCATTGACTAGTACATAACACTGAACACTAAATTACTCCACTTCCCCAAGAAGATTCTAAAGCTCAGGCAATCTTGGTGTAGTAATACAGGGCTGAATGAAATCCACATGAAATTTAGTTCTTCAATCCATCCTACTCTCCCTCCACCCCGAAATGAAACACTCACCTTTATTACTGTTAAATCATATCTATGAAGCTGGATGTTTGTTCACTATTGCTTCATTCCTACGAGTTTGTTAAAAAGAAAATTATTTTTATAATTGTAAAAATGTTTTCCAGAAACTTATTAATGTGATTACACTTTCCACTGACAGAGGTCTGACAATTCTATGTCTCAATAACTGGCTTCAAGAGTTGCTGGAGACAAGAAAATTGACCATCTAATGACCAGCCTTTAGTGTTGAGCCTCTCCACAAATCTTCCTAACTTGTCTTCATATGGGTCCATGCATACACTCAAAGTCCTTCAAGCTTAGCCAAGTTGGCCAAACTTTGCACTCCATTGGTATACATTTGGACACCCAGAGTAACCTAATTACAATGATGAGATATTGGAGAAAAAAATTAAGGGAGGGAATAACAAAAATAATAATATACCTGTATATTAGGAGTCATAGATTTTTCTCATTTTTCTCATATATTTTCTTATTTGATCCTTACATCTGTCTTATAACATTGACATCTTTATTGTACAGGTTAGGAAATTGACTCATTAACAATCCTTGGCTAATTAATGACAAAGGCAAGTCTAGAACCACAAACCGTTATTTCATAGAATCTTAAAATTGGAAGTGATCTCTCAGATCATCTAGTTGAATCCTTACCTGATTCAGAAATCCTTTTTATAATATTCTACTAAGTATCCATGCCCCTCCACTCAAAGGACTCCAGGAATAGGAAACTTTTCAAGTCTTCAAATTCTGAGTCTATTACTCTTATCCTGACTATGGTTGACATGAAACAATGAAATAAACTCCCTAGCAATTCATTTGAAAATAAGTATTAAATCTTTTGGAAGCTGCACAATGCAATGGGGAGAAAAAAGAATTGAATTCGGTATCAGAGTCCTAGGTTTGAATCCTTGGTGACCTTGGATAAATCACTTAACCCTTTTCTTCATCTGTAACATGTAGTTTGATTAAATGGTCCCTTCCAGTTCTAAATATATAATGTATAACTAGAAGTAAAAAGAGAATCAAGCAAGCAAGCAAAATTGATTAATTATGTTATTGAGTGCCTATTATGTTGTAAGAACTATATTAGGAAGTAGAGATACAAAGAAAAAGATGAAACAGTCCCTGATTTTCAAGAACTTACAACCTGTATTGTTATTTAACCATTTTTCAGTTGTGTCTGACTCCTCATGACGCCATTTGGAGTTTTCTTGTCAAAGATACTGGAATGATTTGCCATTTCCTTTTCCACCCGATTTTACAGATGAGCAAACTAAGACAAACAAGGTTAAGTTACTTGCCCAGGGTCACACAGCTAGTAAGTATCTGAGGCCAGATTTGACCTCAGGTCTTCCCGACCCTGAGGCTGGCTAGAATGCCAACTTAACTGCTCTACAATCTAGCCAGAGAATAATGACTTCAAATTTTCTATCCCATTTTAAATAGTTCTTTTTGTACAATTACTTTAAAATACACTTCACACACATTTAGAAATGTGTTTTCCTGCTTTTTTGTGTCTTTTGATCTCAGTCATTTTAAAGGGGCAGCTGCTTTTCCAGGAGGATCTCAAATTTTGAAAAGACATTTAAAAAGTAATTTATCATAGTCACAGCCACCAGTCCTTGGAACCTCATGGACCTGACCGTGAGCCTGAGGTAAATAGACCATTTCTTTGTTAAAGGGTATTGAGAGTGTGAAAAGAAGCTAGGCAAGGCTCTGCCCAGAATGGAGCCAGGAGCTCTGACATGATAAGAGAGGCAAGTTAAAGCATTCAAAGGAAGTGGAGAATTATGGGAAGGCAAGAGATGAAAGGTAGATTCCTGCAAAAGCTGCGGTAAGCAGTAAACAGCAGAAGGTCAATAAGGGAGGCCACCTTTAGGGATTGACTTGTATTTAATTGACATTGGCTGCAGACAGAGGAAAAAAACTCAGATGAGTCTTTTTTCCCCTCTGTTCCTATAAACAGGTGTGGCTGAGATACCACAGACAGGAAGGGATGTCCCAGGATTAAGTGAAAGCAGCAAATAAAATAAAGATCATTCCAGCACAGATGATCAAAGGCCTGGTTCTCTGAGGACAACCAGAGTCTAGAGAAGACAGAGCAAGAGGCAGGCCTTCCTTTGCAGTGCTCACTGAACTCACAGACTCGGAACTCTAACCCCCTTCTCTGACAGCTGAGAGAATGGAAGCCTAATGGAGGGGAAGTGATTTAATGGTAATAGCTAACATTTTTATAGTATGCTAAGGCTTGCAAATCGCTTTACATTCATTGTGTATGTATGTATGCATGCATCACAAAACCCTGTAAAGTAGAAGGTATTATCATCTTCATTTTTCATTTGAGGACAGATGAGACATTAGGTGATTTGCCCATGGTCACACAGCTAGGATATATTTGAGGTGGGATTAGCAAGGTATTTTCTTTTCCAGAACTAGAACTGGGAAATAGGGAAGAGGAAGGTAATAAACATTTATATAGCACCTACTAAGCGCCAGACATTCTGCTAAGTGCTGGAACCTAGGTATTCAGATTTGAAGACCAGTGACCTTCCTGTTGTAACACATTTAATTGCATAAGCATTTAGTTTAAAATTGATTTTTAAAACTTTATTATTCATTCTCGTGTTCCTCTTTCTCCTCTCTCCTCTTCTTTCTTTCCTCTCTTGTCCCTTCTCTGCTCCTCTTCTTCTCCCTCTCCTCCCATCCTCTTCTCTTTCATTTTCTCCTCTATACTCTCCTCTTCATGTACAGACACACACACACACAAACACACTCGTGTGTGTGCATATGTGAATTACATGAGTGAACCAGAGCCAGCTCAGAAATCAGGAAGCCCTACAAATCAGAAATTGATGCATTGATGAGAGAGAGAGAGAGAGAAAGAGAGAGAGAGAGAGAGAGAGAGAGAGAGAGAGAGACACGCTGTCACTCTGTTAGAATGTAATCCCCGGAAGTGTGGGGGAATGTTTTTTCCCTATTTTTTTTTACATCTCCAGTGGTTCCCAGTGCCTGGTCCTTGCTTACGTACTTCAAAAATGCTTCTGCATTGGTTGATGCCCAGTATTGTTCCACACTTCAACTATGCTAGATGCTGATGGTAAAGTTCGAAAATATTTTGTACCTCAGTATCATCCCCCATGTTTGATATTCATCCCAGTGAATGAGCAGCATACACGTGGCAACTATGCAAAGTCACCTGTTTGCGCAAGCTCAGATACCAGCCTAGAGGAACAGGTAGTAAATTGCTATTATTTTGCCACTTGTCTCAGAACTATTTATTTAAGTGAAGGTCTTCATCACTTTCCTTGCAACACTGCCCAGCAATACGAAAACATGTTTGATTTAATCATTGAAATGAAATGGAAATAAACCAAGGAATCCTTGTAAGCACTTTGGGATTTTCAATTCCATATAATAGGTAGCGACTTAAAAGAGCTCTACACTTAACATCAGAGCAATGGAGGTCTGACAGCTCACTCTGTCACTTTCTCTCTGTGTGACCTTGGACAAGTAATTTTCCCCTCCTTGGGCTTTAGTTTGGTCATACATAAAATGAAGTTTTGGATTAGGTCACCTCCATGTTCCCTTCCAGATCTAGCATCCTTATTGTAGTAAGTTATAGGATCATAGATTTAGAGCTGGCAGGAGCGATGGAGTTAATCTAATCTATACTGCTCATTTTACAAAAAGAGAAAACTGCATCTCAGTGATGTTGTGATTGTCCGGGGTCACCCAGATAGCGAGGGATAGAGCCAGGTTTCAAATCCAGTTCTTATGAATCCAAGTTCAGTGCCCTGTTTGTGATAGGACACTGGATGGTCTCTGAGGTTTCTTTCTTCTCTAAATCTCAGAACCTTCGAATCTCATCTGTCAAGTGAAGGTGTTGTCTGAGTCTACCTTTAAGATCCTTTCCAGCTCTAATCAACAATCCAAGATTTTTTGCCTCCACATTTATTTAAAGTGCTACATCTTCAAGAATCAGATCCGTAAAAGTCTAAGATAATGTCTTCTGTAGCCTTTGTGTCTTCCCCAGATTAAGTACAGGCATCTACATAGAGTAGTCATTTAATAACTGCATGTTGAAGTCGAGATTGAAATACCTAAGATTTCCCATGCTTTCCTGTGTCATTTTATACCATCAAAATAAACAATGTATCCCTAAGGCAAACTACATCCGTAGTTTGAGAACCATTGGGATTTTGACTGTAACTTTCTTTGGTTTTTATCAATTTATTTTTGTTTGAATTTTATTTTACTCTTCTAGTGAGCAAATATTAAAACCTAGGTTCTCTTTCAAAAGTCTAGCTACCCTTCAACACCCTGTTGAAGGGAATCTCTTCCATAGAGGGGGCTTTCTTTTCCCTCTTCTTTTGGAGGAGGTCTTTTTTGTTCTATTCTGTTGAACTTTTCACATCTTACCTGTTATTATTTTTTTTGTATCTGTACTATCTCTCCTAAAGATTATAATGGTTTTGAGCACAGGTGCTATGTCTTACACATCTACCCAACTCAGAAAGTAGTATGGTTCTTTTCACAAAATAGAAAGTGAGTAAGAATGAAGGGTTAGTAACACTAAAAAATAGTGGAGGTCCCTGTCCCAGGGATCTATGCTTTATCTTATGAATGCTATTTGACATTTTAATCAATTATTTGGATCTGAGTATAGATGAGATGTTAACCTAATTTGGAAATGACACAGTGCTTGGGAGGGAGATCCAGATGACAAACCAGGTGATAGAATCAGGATCAAGACGTCTTGGCAAGTTAAAACATTTTGTCAAATCAGATTGGATGAAATCCAATAGGAATAAATGTAAAGACTTTCACTTGGATTTCTGATTATAAGGTAAGGGAGGCATCACTAGGCAAGTAGTTTATCTGCAAAGGATCTTTGGATTTTAGTGAGCAGTAAGTTATATCAGAGACAACAGGCTGAAATTGCCTCCTAGAAAGCTAATGTGACGTAGGTCCCATTAGAAGGCATATTGCTCATCATTAATGATGTGATATTCACACTGTACTCTTTCCTTGAATGACCGCATCTGAAGTATTATGTTCAGATTTGGGAACCACATTTTAGAAAGATCTGTGGCACTGCAGAAAGATTATTTTCTCTGACATCAGGGATGTCAAATCTTGCTTCTGAAATTAGATATCTGTGTGGTCTTATTCAAGTTGTATAACATCCCTAAAACTCATTTTCCTCATTTGTTTAGAAAAATGGATTACATTAGATGGTATCTGATGTTTCTTTTAGCTGTAGATTTGGGATAAAGAGAGTACAATCAGAATAGTAAAGGGTCTTGGGTATGTAAGAATTGGTTGAAGGAACGGGAAATATTTAATTTGCGGAAGGGAAGACTTAGGGGTGGATAAAGAGCTCTCTTCATGTATTCTGAATGGCTGATAAGTGGAAGAGTTTTAGACACTTCTTACTGGTACCAAATAACAGAACAATGGACAAAGTGTATAAGTCACAAGGAGGCAAATTCAAGCTTCATTCAAAGAAAGAAAAAAACAAACAACTTCCTAACAATTCGAGCTATCTCAATTATGAGAGCCTAGAAGAAATGGCTTCCCATTCACTGGTGGGCTTCAAGAACAAACTGACTGACATGTTGAATATGTGAGAGAATGGCTTCTTTTTCCCATATAGTTGTGACTAGATTGTACACTGGGATTCTGTGAAATGTTTATCCGATAAATTGAATGAATTTTGAAAGGATATTCTGAATTTGTCCCAGGTTCTTACAAACCATTCAGTATTAGAAATTAGGTAACCAAACATGCAAAGATGTATGTCCTGTTTTGGTTCACATTAGCAAAGGAATCTGTTGTAAGCCATTAGAAATATGTAACTCCTCTTAGGTTGAAAGTTCAGACTTTATTAATATAAGACCACCTGTCACTAGAACAGAGGAACAGATGCTAGAAAAGCTGCCCTTTCTACTTTCCCTTAAATAACATGTAAGATCAATGCAGCATTTAGAAAAAAAAGGTTATTCTATTTAAGCAGCGAAAAAAAAAAACCAAGAGTATCCAAGTTATCATTTCACAATCACACAACCATTTCTGAGGGTACACAGCACTGAATTAAGACAGTCTTCCTGGGCCCTACTCCTGCTTATCATCATAGACATGGAGCTGAAGGGGATAACAGACTATCTGCTCCAACTTTCTCATTTTACAAGTTTGGACACTGAGGTGCTTTGTGCCCAGACCGATAACAGAGATTATGACTTGTGATTTGTCCATGGCTGGACATGTAGCAATCACCAGAAATGGGAATTAAACCCACATATCCTGACTCCAGAGTCAAGGTGCTATTCACTATTCACTAGACACAGTTCCCTAGGCCTGAAGGAACTTGCAATTACTAAAGAAGAACTGATTACGGCTATTATAGAATTCATAACCAAGTAAGAGAATCCGTCACAAACCTAAATACGAAGTAACTACGCACAAGTGTAGAAAAAACAAAAGTTATATGATGTTCAGGAAGGGAAGAATCTTCATTTTATTGGTGCCATAAAAAGTGTCTATCTTCACTGACTGAGGAAGGTCAGGGAAAACCCTATTAGAAAGGTACCCTTTAACCCAAGACTTAAAGAATCAATGGTATTTGAAAAGAATATATGAATTGGGGAAGGGGGAGGAGGCTTCCAGGTATAGGAAATGACATGAGAAAAAGCACAGGGGTTGGAATGTACCCAATGTATATCAAGGCCAATTTTATCACTGTCTCTGCATTACATTGGGCATGTCCCTTAACCTTCTCAGAATGTAATTTCTTCAAAATCAGCATGTTGCCCTATGACATCCTTTAAAATCCTTATAGTAATGACATTCTTGCTTTTACATCCCAAGATTCCTAAACAGTTTAGAATATTATAACTCTATACTTCATATTAATAATAAGAGAAAAAGAAGTTGGAAAAGATTCCTTGCAGACCTATAATAATACAGTGGGATCGGAGTAAGAAGGATTCCATGAAAGTGGGCCATAAAGACTGATAGGGATGATGATTGTCACACATTGGAGTTTTGACATGATCACGTCTATTGAAGACACTGTGGATGATATTGGGCAATTTCTTGGAGTTTTTAATGTTTGTTTTTTAAACAGTATGAAATAAATACAAGTACAACTTGGAAATGAAGAAGAGAAAGTTAACGAAATAGTCACAACTGTCACAGAACCAAATACAATAATCAGTGGGACAGTTGATCTGTGGCAAGGATGGGGAACCTGTGACCTCAAGGCCACATGTAGTCCTCTAGGTGCTCAAGGGCAACCCTTTGACTGAATCCAGGTGAAGTTTTGATTCAGCCAAAGGGCCACAATTGAGGACTTAGAGGGCCCCATGTGGCCTCAAGGCCACAGGTTCTCCACCGCTGCTCTGTGGAAGAGGAAGGCCACAGCTGTGGTCTATATCCCCCAAAAGGGTTGCAGCCTCTTTCTGTGTCTGTACTGCTCATAGACAGTTGATTTAACAACAGAAGGGAGAACCTAAACCTTTAGTCTTGTGCTTAGGGCAGACCATTACAAAGGGGTGGTAGAGCTGTGTGTTTTAGGAGTGGGGAGAGAAAGAGAGCCAGGTAAAACTTTTTTTCAATCAGTCAGTAAACTACTTATTATTAAGCATTTATTACGTCAGGCATTGTGCTAATGCTTGGGATACAAAGGAAGACAAAAAAAAGTTTCTTCTCTTAGGGAGCTCACAGAAAAAAAGGTGATAGACCTATAGAGTGCTGGGAAGTCTGTATTTTTTAAGTTTAGTTTGTTTGGTAGTTTTTTTCTTTCTTTATTCTATGTCTCTGAGAAAGAATTGGATTTTGCACTAAACTTCCCATGCCTTGGCACAGCATACAGCCAAGAACTGGGCTGAAATATCTCTGGTTCAGGTGATGAGAGGCAGGTGTTTCCATGTTAACAACTGAGGCCTATCTATTCTCTAAGGAATGTATGTCAGAGGCCTCGAGACCCTGAAAGCCAGAGGCTGAGTACCTAAAAACAAATTCTGAAATGGAGTGAACGGAGGTGTGTAAAGCTTCTGTCTTCCCATTAATTTTTATTCTCAATCAGGTTATACTTAGGGGAGGATGAATCTCTGCTTCCCAGCGATCACCAAGTTGAAGTCAAAGAACCCCAGCTGACAAATTTTATTCTCTCCACCATTCAATTGGCCAGTCACCAATACATACTAATCTCTGTCAAACAGCCCATTCATTTTGTAGGCAGGGAATGGTTCAGAGCCCATCATCTGCCAGAGCTACTGACAACAGTGGGGGATTTCTGTCTGGTCCAAGAACCTGTCATCAGAAATAGTAGCTTCTCAGGTAGACAAGAGTTCATGGGGAAGGATCTAAGGAAAAGCATTGGCACCTAATTGCTAGAATAGGAGATTCTTGGTTAAATAGATACAGTTGATGATGATGTTAACAAAACCTCACAGGCAGTTGGAGATATGAGTCTGGAGGTCAGAGAAAGCTCAGAACTGTGACTAAATGACTTTAGGCAAGTCATTTTTCCTATCTGACTCTTTTCCCCTTATCTATAAAATGAGGAGGTTGAATATAGTTATTGCTAGGTCCTTTTAAGCTCTGAAATTCTATGAGTCTGTGATTAGGCATTAACACTCATTTGCATAGGATAATGATTGCATTATCAAGGACTCCAATCTGTTTCTAGAGGAGGTAACAAATAGATCAAACAGATGCTAGGGTCTCTTTATTCTTTTCTCTTTCTAGTTCTCTGAACAATTATGGAATCCAGTTTTCTCTGCATTAATATCAATCCATTATATCATATGAATTGTTATGTTATTATATCAATTTCTTATTATAATTATACTAATTTCTTCAAAGCAAGAATAACAAAGAGAATATAAAAAAGAAAGACAAATTTTTAAAAAAAAATTAAATATTTCAAAGTTACCCAACTGAGTTATGAGCCATGGAAACATTATAAAAAGAAGAAGAGACAGACTTGTTTAGCCATGCTTTTTTTTTTTCAATAGTGAACATTGCAGTTAAGTAGAAGGATCTCTCAAAAGACTTGCCAAGTTGGGTGACAGATGTAGGACAGAGTGGAATAAAGCAGGAAATTGAAAAACAAACAAACAAACAAAAAAAGAACAACAACAACATGGTAGACGACATCATTCAACAAAGCATATGTTTCTGGAGATAGAATGGGCACTAGTCATCTTTAAAAAAATAGATTTGAAAAAAGTCAGCCACAATTGAGTCTATTTCCTTGTTCCAATATTTAAGAAAAACAGGAACATGTTAATAAGCCATAACAATGCTAAATGATACAGCATGGCTCAGTGGTGTCCTTGTGACATGTGGCAGGAAGGTGTAATCGGAATTGGCTTGCTTGAGATAGGCATGAAGAATGAAGGGAAGGCAGGGAGACTTTTAAAAAAAGGTTATAAACCAAACATGATCTCCTGTGTCGAGTGCATGTAGCATAATGAATGATTGTTGATTGCAAGACTGTAATTATCAGTTGAACAGAAGCAAAAGGTAAGCATGCAGCACATGACTGGAATGGTACTATTGGCAGAGCCAAAGAGAGGAGCGTCAGCCTAGCATGATGGCAGAGCATTATGAAGGTACCTGTGTTCTAGTCCTGATTCTGTTGCTGAACAGCCATGCCAGTGTGAACAAATCCATTCCGTCTTTGAAATGCTCTAACTGTTAGGAAGTCATTCTCTGATGCTAAGTCTAAATTTGCCTCTATGTAGCTTCCAGGCTTTTTTCCCAGTTCTGCTGTCTGGGGCCAAGCAGAATATGCCCACCCTTCCACATCATAATCCTTAAAATACTTGAAGAAAAAGTATCATGCGTCTCTTTTGACCCCCTCACCCAAACTCTTTTCTTATCTATTCTAGCTATCTCCAATTTCTTTAACTTCCTTATCAAGTCCCTTCACCATCGTCATTTTCCTCTTCTGTACACTGTAGCTTATCAATATTCCTTTCTAAATATGGTTCCCAGAACAACATTCCACCGGCAAGTATCTGTTAATTGCCTACAATGTGCAGGGTGCTATGTTAGGAAGTTGAGATAAATAGAAGACAATGAAATAGTAATAGCCCTCAAGAAACACACATTCCAGTAGGGGCTATAAAACACACACACACACACACACACACACACATATATATGTGTGTGTGTGTATATATATATACATATATATATACATATATATGTATATATATATACTCAATAACTTTGGGGGAGGACACAGTAACATCTGGAAGGATCAGAAGACTTTATTTAGAAAGTGATACTTAAGATGTGATTTGAAGGAAACTAGGGCTGCTAAGAAGCAAAGGTAGGGAATTCCAGGAAAGAGAGCAGCTTGTATATAGGCATAGGAATGGAATGTCCCTGACCTCAGCATATAATCAAAAACACAATGCTCTACATTTTCAAGGACAGGGAATGGGCAAGAGAGTAAGAGAGAATTTGGAACTCAAAATTTTAAAAAATTGATTGTTAAAAACTATTTTACATGTAACTAGGAAGTGTTTAATGAAACAAGTAAAAAGAATTTAAAAAATAAAGAAATACAATGCCCCGTATAAGGAGCAGAAGCCCAATTTAGCTAGACCATGAAGGGGGAGTAATCCATAATAATGCTGGAAAAGCAGGTTGGGGGAATGCCTCAGAGTTTCTTAAATTACAAATGTGAGTTTTTATCTGATTCTAGAATCAATAGGGAACCACTCTGGCTTACTGAGAGAGTTTGGGGTGGGGAATAATATGGTCAGACCTGGACTTTGAGAAAATTATATTGGTAGCTAAATGGAGAATGAATAGAAATTGGGACCAATTAGGAGCCTATGGTACAAAAATTAATGGGGGAATAATCTGCAGTTATGCTTGAGCAAGTGGAGTGAATGGGTGTTATGCAAGAAATGTGATGAACATATAAACAAGCTTTGGCAACTAAATGAATGAGGGTGGGAGAGTGAGGCATCAAGGATAGAAGCTGAGAACATGGGTGACCAGAATTATGATACTTCCCTAGACAAAAATGGGAAAGTTCAGAAGAAATGAGTTTTGGGGGAAGCTACTAAGTTCTATTTTAGATATATTAAGTCTGAGAAGTCTCTGGGCATCCATTTTTTTCGAACTAAATTTGTTTTTATATCTTTTTATGTCGTATACTTTTCCAGTATATCTGTCTTTGTCAATATTTTGGTTATGGTTTTGCTAACTCTTCCCCCCTCCCAAAATCATCCTTTATCTCAAAGAATAAAAAGGGGGGGTGAGATTTAGCAAAATAACCACAATATTGACAAAATCTGGCATTATATGTAGGATTTCACACCTATGGGAACCTCCTTAGCAAGGAAGGGAAAATAGTTCTTTCTTATATCTCTTCTTTGAAAAATGTGGTCATTTTAATTTCACAGCATTCAGTTTTCATGTTTGTTGTTGTACTTTACATTTGCTTTGTTTTAGTCATTGTGTATGTTGTTTTCCTGATTGTGCTTACTTGACTTTCTTTCAGTTAGGACATCCAATATGAAGCATTCAATAGAGAGTTTATTATGCAAGACTATAGTCTGATCAGAACAAAGTATATAAAGTGGGGCAATATCTCCCTAGCCTTGGCACTCTGCTTCCTCAAAGCAACTGAAGATCATATTTAGGGTTTTGTTTTTGTTTTTGAAGCCACCTCATAAATTGGCTGATTTTAAGCTTAAAATCCATTTAAACTACCAGATCTTTTGTTCAGATGAACTACTATCTAGGCCTGTTATCTTATTCCTGAGAAGTTGATATATTTGCTTTTAAACTAAAGGGTAAGATTTTAAATTCATGCCTATTAAATTTTATCATATTTGATTTTGCCCAGCGTTCTAGCTTGTCAAAATCCTTTTGGATCATGACTACAAAGAAAATGTTAGTTATTCTTCCTAGCACGATGTCATGTGCAAATCTGATAAGCATGTATACCTACCAAGCTGCCTATTCCCATTGCTCTGATACCCTGTGCCAGCCTGGTCCGTCTAATTGTTGTTGCTTTCCAGAATTCTACAGCTGTGCCCCCTCATTGGAAGTCTGGCTTCAGTGTATCCTTATGTTATAGCCAATTGGTGGGAAGTCATCCCACTCACATGTGTCACATTGCACCTGTTTTTGAGTCTGCTCTGAGAGTCAGTTCGGCTTAGCCTCTATTCCATCTAACAAACCCTATTTCTCTGCTAGTGGCTTGGCTGTGTTCCAGAATCTTATGGTTAGTTAGCCTGTCTTGGCCAGTTTACATTTCCATTTTAATTGTTTGTTTTTGCATTTTATTGATGCATTTGGGTTTTACGTCCTGGTCATTTTCCTTATAACAAAGAAAAAAGAGTTAAACCAAGTGACACAGCCAACATCCCTGACAGTTTCTTAATCTGTAAAATGTGGGGATTGAGTGAAATGGTCTCTAAAGCCCTTTCCAACTCAAAATCTCTGTTATATCTGAGTACATAGATTCTATCACAACTAAAAGGGATCATAAGATCATAGACTTTCAGATAGAAGGGACCAAAGAGGTAATTTATTCCAACTTCTTCATTGTACTGATAAAGGTTGAGGCTCGAGGAGATAAGTGGGCATTCAGCTTGCTCTGGGATTTGATGCAGGTACGTTTATATACGATTCTTCTTCCCTCTCCTATTTTCTTCAAGGATTGAGAGATTTTCACAAAGAAACAGGTTAGTAACATATAAAACATCACTACCTTCTACTTCCAACTAGATTATGTAACAGGGATTTCTGTTATTTATCACCTTGAAAAAGGTGAGAGAGAGAGAGAGAGAGAGAGAGAGAGAGAGAGAGAGAGAGAGAG
>NW_020949548.1:4487685-4518754 GCF_900497805.2 Vombatus ursinus | reverse complement strand
GAGAGAGAGAGAGAGAGAGAGAGAGAGAGAGAGAGAGAGAGAGAGAGAGAAAGAGAGAGAGAGAGAGATTTAGAAGAAATAATACAGCCAGGAATTAAGAACTGGTCACCGGAGGGGTACCTTTGTGGTACCTTCATGCTTTAAACTCCATTTGGCGCAATCCAAACTTTCCACTTCTTTTCCTTGAAGCACAGGATCCCCAGAGCCTTCATCCCCTCCAAAACAGGGCACTTAGTGGACATTGTCTTTTTAAGTCCAGGGAACCAAATTCTGGCTTTTGTATAATATTCCATCAATGGGCATGAGAGATATGTGGAGGGTGGAGAGAGATCTGGAGGACAAGTCAAAGACTGATAGACATCAGATTCCCCTTTCTGCCTTGACCAGCAGGGAACAATTTATCATAACATAAATTGTGGAAGGTAATAATTGACAGAGTTTCACTCTCAAGGCATCCACAGAAGGTCAACAAAGAGGGACATGTTAGGGTATAAGGTTGGACAGGAGAAGGGCCTTACATTTAGACAACATTCTAGTTTGCCTAATTCCCCATCCTCTTGTCTCTCACTCAGACTTGGCTTCTCCAATGCCTTCTCATTGTGCCTTCTATTTGTGCCTGTCGGAATACTTCACATTATTCAGCTTCCATGTCCATTCTTCATGATGCTTTATTTTGTTCTCCCCCTCTACAAAATAGATATGGGTATTCTCTCCACAGAACCCCTATAGAAACTGGCATAACTCTGATAAACTGAACTATCACTCAAGGTAGGATTTTATAATTATATTTTTCACTCCTATTTGATTCTAAATTTCTCAATCACAGTTATTATTTTTTTTCTCATTTATTTCTGAGTTTCCTGTAGCTTGAAGCATAGTGGACAGAGTAGGGGAATAATGTCTTTTTTAGGTAAAGAATCAAATTCTTACTGGTTAGTCGAAGAAAAAAACATTTTATTCTTTTTGGTTACCTGTCTTTCTAGGAAAAAAAAACTCTTGAGTTAGTATGATAAAAGATCTTCAATTCATGCTTTACATTTAAGGATAAGTTGAAGAAATGAGGAATGTTGAGCCTGAGAAAAGAATTAGTGGAGTTATGATAACTGACATTAAATACTTGAAGGGTGTTTACATTGCCCATATTCAAGTAGTGTTGATCATATTCTATTTAGCCTCAAAGGACAGAAATATGAGCAATGGGTGATCTTTTCAGAGACATATTTATGCTTGATTTAATCAATATAGTTACCCAAGCCTCAAATGTACCACGTTGGGAATTTGTGCCTCATCGGAGATCTTCAAGTAAAGGCTAAATGATGCTTTCCAGGTACATTAGAGAGAAAATTATTTTTTAAGGTATAAGTAGATCAAGGGTTCTTAACCTGGAGTTCTTAGTCCCCTTTGGAGCCTGTGGATAACATTCAGGGGTTCCATGAACTTAGATGTGAAAAAACATTACATCTTTATTTGCAGTAACCTCCAACTGAAATTTGCCATTCCCTTCAGTTATTTAACATTATTATCCTGAAAAAAGGTCTAAATAGACTTGTCTAGACTGCGAAAGAGGCCCATGGTCCTCACACAAAAGGCTGAGAACTGTTATACCAGATAGTGCCCGAGGACCCCCTCCAACTCTGAGCTTCTGTGATTCCATGATTCTTTGATCTGCTAGAGCTTATGATCAATTGACATGGCTTTCATGAGCTCAGGGTCATCCCCCATCACAATGAGGTATCAGAAAAGGACTTTAGTAGAAGTGGCCTCTTTAAAGTAACAATTTCTGTGTGCATATCCATAAGAAACATATATTTTAAACATGTGTTATAGGAGAACTATGACCTAGGTTGAAAAAAAGAGCTTAACCTAGGTTGAATTGAGAAATTGGGTAGTATTTTCAATAATCTGAATTTTCTTTCTGTTGTAAAAATCATCTGATACATTTGATATTAACATTCTGTCAAGATTCTAATTTTATGCCGTTGAAGCATATTCTCCCAATGCTGACCTGCAGCTATGACCTTTGGAACCACCATGACTCCAGAAAAAGCAAAATTATACGTTGTCCAAAGGACAAGAGAAAGGACATCATGGTGAATATGATTAGGCTCAAATGTGTTACCGCAAAATCAATGAAAACTTTTGTGCAGCAAGTTATGTGAATCAGGGTATTTGCAATGAAGAAAGAAGTGAGCTAGTAATGGGGGTGAAAGTGGAAGGCAATAAATAGAAGGACAATCTGAGCATCACCTCATAAGCCCGGCATATTAATAGCACCAGCGATCTTCTAATCCACTGGGTTGATGAAACATTTAATTAAAGATGTGGAAAACTGAGGCTCAGCAGGAAAAAAAAAGTATTTTCGAGTCATTAAACAAAAATAATCAGTATGTATGTACATATGAAAGGCAGTATTGCACAGTAGATAGAGGGTGCAGGGGAGTTCTAATGACTGGGGAAGTCCCACAAGGCCTCTCATAGGAGTTCCCACTAGAGCTGAACCTCAGAAGGAGCTAGGGGTAAAGGTGAGGAGGGAGAATACTGCAGGCCTTGCGGGGAGGCCTGTGCAAAGGCAAGACAATATCAAGGCAAGACTGTTGGGTTTAGAGGCAGAGAACCTGGATCTGAAACTTGATCTTGCTATTAACTTCCTCTGTGACCCTCAGGAGGTGAGTTAAACTCTGTGGGCTTTAGTTTCCCCATCTGTAATATGAGGGGATTGGAGAAGATGACCTTTGCAGCTCTAAAATTAAGATCCTATAATAAATCCAAACTTTTTACTTTATAAATGGAAAAAAAAACCCTGAAACTTGGAGGGAGAAAGTACTTTTTCTAGTCATTAAACAAAAGTAATTTCATAGACCTGTGATTTTATTTGGGGTAGGGAATACACTTAAGAACATCTTCTTTGAACCTTATAGTATCAGAGAGTTTCCGGGGTCCCTGAAAGGATAAGTGATTTATCCACATTCATAGCCTGTGTGGGCCAGAGGTTAAACTGGAACCCAAACCTTGGAGACTTGGGTAGGGTCTCTCTTTTGTCTGATATAATGCCTTTCTTTCCCTGGTAGGCTTTTAGCCTTGTCCTCGTAAAAGATGATTAAGACATTTTAATATCTTCATTTCAGTGTAACTGGTTTATTTTATAATCCTATGTTTTTTATGTTATGCATTTTAAAACATTATTCTGAGGGGTCCATAGGTTTCACTGGATGTCCAAAGAGGTCCATTGCATACAAAAAAAAAAAAAAGTTTAAGAGTCCCTGGTCTATGGCCATATAGCTAGTAATAAATGGAGACTGGAACTCAAAACCAGGTCAATAACAGATTAAATGACATTCCTCTCTACCCTATACTGCTTTAGTTACAACGCTTCCTCAATATATGAAGAACAAAGGCCTTGTTTACCTTGCTCCCCTGTTTCTCTAGCTTTGCCAGGACACTTGTGGCCTGTGCCGTGATAGCCGGGCTATTCACATAAATGTAACTGTCCCACAAACCAGGCATCACTGGGGAGTTTCATCTCCCTATTTCTTCCCTGCCTGCTCCCCTTGCTGTCGTCCAACAGCGTCTGCTTTTGGCAGGCTGGCGACATACTGTCTCATCAAGTGGTGATGAGCGGAGCCTCAATACCTCAGAGCGACACAGCTCCAGGATTCCATTACTGCCGACTTTGCCCTGAAGTTTTATGTAAAGAGCAGTTGTCATTGTGTGATATCGCTGCCTGACAGCTGATGGGATGCCTCGCTCCAGGGATGCATTTTGCCAGTGGGTGGGTAAGCGACATTTTGCATTGAGATGAAATGTGCGAGCTATTTTAGAAACGCAAGACATAGTATTGATTATTCATGTTACATAAAGGGAAGCCTTCACAGAGATCTCTTCCTGGAGACCTTTAGGTGCCTTCTAACTGACTCATAGATGTGGAATTGGAAGACACCTCGGAGGTCAGCTAATCCACTGCCTTCATTTTACGGATGAGGAAACAGAGTCAGAGGGGTTAAATGACCAACTTGACATCAGACTGCCTCAGAGACAGGAGAGTATTTGTGGGACAGGTTTTCTTGAACTATGGGAATTCAAGAAATCTACTCAATTATTTTCAGTTCTTAAATTCCATACATTTTATGACATAGGTATGGAAAATATCCAACTATTATAAGAGCAAAACCAGCTCCCAGCAGCAGCAGTGATGATTTTAACCCAGCCTGGCCCTAGCTGCTACAAAGCTGTTGAGTCCCAGCTTGTTTTTGACCCAGCAGGATTCCTGGAGAGATTCTCACCAGGAGGGAAATAGGATAGCCCAGAGCATTTTAATTAGCAAAAAAATGTGGAGCCAGCCCCTTTTGGACAGAAGAAAGCTTTTGATGGGTAAGCAGACAGAGCAACCAATTTATCTGAAGGAAAAAGATATAAAACCAGAGGCAGTGCAGCAGTCAGGAGATTATACAGGGTAAGGAGTTAGCAGAGGTGGCATGAAATAAAGAGGCAAAATCAAAGACCAGTATGCTTGAGGAAAAAGCTGAAGGCACAGAGAACATAAGGCAAAGAGGCAAAAGAAGAGAAGGCTACCATTGGTGATGTATGAAGTGGAAGGAAATATGGCGGCAACCCCATTTTCCCTTTCCATCACTACAAAAAGGTGCTTTTGGTTCTAGCAATCATGAAACCGCATTTTGAGGAAAAATAGAAAAGCAACCTTGTCAAAGAAAATAATGATGCTAACATTTATTCAATGTTATCATTTGAACTTCATAATAACCCTATAAGGTAAGTACCATTAGTGCTGTTTTTACAGATTAAGAAACTGAAACTCGTTTTGTAGATGAGGAAAAGGAGGCTCAGAGAAGTTATGACTTTCCCAAGGTCTCATAGACAGTAATTTTCTGAGGTGGGTTTGAACCAAGACCTTTATTCTAAGCACAGTGCTCTAACCATTAGACAACACTGCCTGATACTTTTTTTTTTCCTGATGATTTGTCTGAATCATAACCATTCTTCAAGGCCATCCTCAGGCAAAATCTTACCTGATCTCATCTTGAATTTACTACAGGTTATCATTTCCTTCTTTGAATCTCCATAGCACTTATGATCAAGGTTTAGGGGAGAAGAGAAACCAGTGACCATCTAGGCCAGCTTCCTCCTTTCACAGATGATAAAGACAATCACAAAACAAAAGATACTTGCTCTCTTTGACCCTTCCTACCTTGGGGTGTTTTCTTTGTGTGTCGGGAAATACCTTATTTCCCAGGCTAAAACTGGAAGCTGTAAATACAGCAGGGTTATAATGGCATTCATATGCTTATTCTCAGCAACATAGTTGTTGTTTATTTTTAGCAGTTATGTGTCAAAAAACTACATATCGTTAAGAAGAATTAGAGGCTGTTAGTTGATACATAATACTAACCCTGGATTCAGGAAGAAATGAGTTCAAATGTGACCTCGGACACCTACTACCTGGGAGACCTTGGGCAAGTCACTTAACCTCTACTTGCCTCACGTTCCTCACCTTTTGAATGGGAATAATAACTCCTACCACCGAGTTGTGGGGATCAAATGAGATTGCATTTATAAAGGGTTTAGCACAGTGCCTGGCATCTAGTAGTAAACACTTAATAAATGTTGTTTTCTTTCATCCTTCCTTCCTGATTGATCCTATTTTGCTCTGAAAGGCCATCCTAACAAAGACAAATGTTGTGCTGTGCTCATGGAAGAAGATGCTCTCGATTCATTTATTGGAAGGGATTGGTCTAACCAATGTAGAGCAGGTTACAGTGGAAAGATCACTGGCACTGAAGTTGGGGGATCATTGGTTCAAATTTCATCTCTGGCTTTTACTATCTGTGTGATACTGGGCAAGTCAGCTAATTTCCCTGGCCCTTAGATCCCTCATCTGTAAAATGAGGGAGGTGAGTTCAATAATTTGTAAAATTCCTTCCAGCTTTAAATATATGCTGCCTAGAGGAGAAGGATCATAAATTTTTGGAAAGGAAACTAAGAGTGCACCTTGTCTACTTCGGTCCTTTTACAGATGAGCATCAGAGAAGTTAAATAGAATGGCCAGAATAATGATGGTGATGAGGATAATAATGACAACAAAAACAGTAATATTTTAACAATACCTGTCATTTATGTAGCACTTTATAATTTATAATAATCTTGTAAAGTTGTTGCTATTACTGTCCCCATTTTACAGATGAGGAAACAGAGGTTGAGAGAGTTTAACAGGCTCAAAGAGGCAATAAGTATTTGGGTCAATTACATACTCAGGGCTTCTTGACCCTACCTCCAGCATTCTATCCATTATGCCACCAAGTTGCCTCATGGGGGTACTATAGTACTTTATAAAGGTTTACAGTACTGTGGTACTCTCTCCTTGACACCCACAACAGCAGTGTGCATGTTAGAAAATAAGTAGCATATTTCAAATCAGAAGTAATATTTCTTCTCCCTCTCATACACAGAGACCTCAATAATAGTTTCCTGTTATGCAAGTTCATTTACTATGGAGAGAAACTATCAGCAGTGGTAGATATACAAGAATTAAAGGCAGCCGACCTTGTATATGAATTTTTCATTTAATGGCCACATTCACTTCTACCCAATAAATGACTTCAAAGAAGTCCATCTATCAGGATATTTGCATTTTAATGACATGGTCTGAACAGCTCCCTTGCAGTTGGTACTCAGAATAGGATGAAGTGGAGCCCTGTTGGAGACCCATCTGACCCAGGATCACCACTTAGCTGGACTAACTGTTCTAGGAAAAACAGTCTTTCTGATCATTTCTGGGCCTTTGTTCATGCTTTATCGTGTGTGTATTTTGGGGAGGGGGTGAACTGGGAATAGATGATGTTTTTGTTATTTTGTTGCCATTCAGTTGTTTCAGGCATGTCTGACTCTGTAACATCATTTGAGGTTTTGTTGTCAAAGATACTGGAGTGGTCTGCCATTTCCTTCTCTAGTTCATTTTACTGATGAGGGACTGAGGCAAACAGGGTTAAGTGACTTGCCCAGGGTCACACAGCTACTAAGTGTCTGAGGCCAAATTTGAACTCATAAAGGTGAATCTTCCTGACTCCAGGCCCGGCACTCTATCCACTGTGTCACCTAGCTGCCTTATAGGTGAAGTAGGTATGTGTCAATAAACAAGAATGCTTTAATTATTAGGAGATAGTTCATATATTGGTTTGTCTTTCATATCCAAAATGAACACTGTGCCATGAATTAGAGTGATAGTTTACTGGAAGTAAAGTAGGAAAAGGCATTTATGTATCCTAGACAGGATTCAAAATTTATCCTCTTGCCATATTTGAAAATTATGCACAGAACAAATACCTGCATGCATGCGTACGTACACACACACATACACACCCAGAAGCCTCTCTGCTTCTCCAGTTAACATCTTTGAACCTCTAATGTGATATGTGAGATTTTAACTTACTACCAAATAAAAAGTCGTGTGTTATGGAGATTTATACTTTTGGCATTTCAATTTAAAGCTTGCCTTTATAAACGTGTAAAATAAGCCTGCCTAGTTAATGACAACCTTCTCTTGGTAATACAATATGGTTATGACTCACTGACTACCACAATCTCAGAAAAAAAAATTATAAATAACTCTAAGGGCAATGAAAAGACATGGTAGACAAATAGTCAATATCATGTTTTTTTTTTTTTTTTAAATGATTTGCAGTCCTGGTTTAGATAAGCCTTTATTAAGCACTTATTTATGTGCCAGACATTGTGCTAATTGCTCACAATATAAATACAAGCAGAAAAAAAAAGACAGTCCCTACCCTCAAGGAGCTTACATTCTAATGTGGGAAGATAGCATTTGAAAAAGAACTCAAAAGTAGGTAGGGGAGGGATTATAGAGGGCAAAGGGCTAGGTGGAAAGGGCTGGCTAGTTAGTAGTGAGCATGGATGGTCTAAGATCTTCATGAAAGAATGACCCTCAGCAGAAACTCACCAAAGGAGGAACTGTAGGGGTTTAGGTATCCTCATGGCAACAGAGGCTATGGGCACAGAGGCAGAAGAAGATGGGAATTCAGCAACAGAAGCAAGAGAAAAGTGAAGATAATAATAGCATCTACCTCAGAGGGTTATTGTGAGGCTCAAGTGAGCTAATAGACAATATAGGAAGTACTTTTCTACACCTTAATTTGCTATGTAAATATTAACTCATTATTATTATTTCATACTTACATGTCATTCCCCATGGAACTGTCTGCCTTTCTTACCTCTAATTCTGTTCCTGGACTAAATGATTTTTTTCATCAAAGATGCAAAGGTTGTGTTAAACAATCTTCTTTTCCCTCTGCTAATCATCTTAGAAGATAAAAGAATGGTGCATTTCAGAGTTGTCCTCGTCCAAATGCTTCATTTCACAGGTGAGGAAACTGAGTAGCTGAGAGAAGTGGCTTATTCAGAAGCAACCCCCTAGGGAGTAGCCCAGCACTGACTAAATCCCTTGTTTCCTGATTCCCATTCCAGTGTTCTTGCTGTAGAAGGCTGATTCACTGTACCCTTTGTCACAAGTGATCACGTCTTCAAAAAGGGCCATGAATCTAAGAGACAATTTTTATTTTTATTTTTATTTTTAAATGGACCCACTGAATCATTGCAAGACTTTGCTCAGATGCTGCTAGGGAGTTAAAGGTAGCCTCTGCCTGATATAAAATCTTCATGTAGCACCCTTGTCTCAGGTGAGCTAGTTGTAGGAAGATCTCTGGGCTTTGCAGCTCATTGTTTGACTAATAAACAAATGATTTGGGGCGTCCTTCATTAGAAAACCTTATCAGCCTCTGGAGCTGTCTTAATTAGCTAAACCCAAACACCTTCCTATCAGTACAGAGGCAGATTGAGAAATTCAAATGAGAACGATGCTAATCAGGCTTGAATGGGGATAGAGAGGGAAGGAAGGAGAAAGTACAAGTCTGCTGAGACCTAGACCCAGGTCTATCTCACTTGTTGGTGTATTGTGTGAAATGGTACGCTTAAAGTATTCTTAAAGGTAGGAGGGATCAATTAATACTTTGAACCAGAATTTGGATGTGCTGATGGAGACAGGAAAAAGATAGTCTCCCATTTTGTACCTCAAAAACTCACAGTACAGGGGGTGGAGCCAAGATGGTGGAGTAAAAGCAGTGACTTGCTTAAGCTCTCCCCCAAACCCCTCCAAATACCTATAAAAAATGGCTCTAAACAAATTCTAAAGCAGCAGAACCCACAAAAAGACAGAGTGAAACAAATTTCCAGTCCAAGACAGTCTGAATGTTTGATTGGAAAGGTATATCGCGCCAGGCTGGGAGAGGAGCACAGTTTGGCGTGGGCGCGTAGGCCACAGCGACCCCGGAGCAGGCCTCAGAGGACTGAATCATGGGGAGCTGTGGTGGTTTCCAGACTTCTCAACCCAGTAACGCCAAAGACAACTTAGAAGGTCAGTGGAAAAAGTCTGTGACTGCCGTGAGAGAAGGAACTAGGTCTCAGTGCAAGTCCGGAGCATGCCCTTGGAGCAGCGGCCCTCCTAAGTTCCCGGCCCACAGACAGAGGGGGAATCGAGTGGCTGATCAGAAGGGGATTGCAGGGATCTCTCTGCTGGTGCAGGATTCTCTTGCTTTGCCCGTGCTTGGATCTCAGTCACAGTTCTGGGTGGTGGACTTAGGGTGAGGAAGAGTGCTGGTCTGGTGGACCTTGTAGTGGCTGTGGAGAAGAAACCCTCCTCACAGTTCCAAGACAGAAAAGAGTGCTCGTAGACCAGAGCACAGGCCAGGAAAGGAGTAAACACCTTGCCCTTGATCATACCACCTTGGAAGAACTGAAAATTTACAGGTACCTAGAAGTATTTCTGAACACAGCTGCACAAAACCCCTGCGGCTTGAGACAGTACGTTCTCCACATTGGAAACAGATTCCTACCTTAACAAAGAGTTTATAACTCAAATAATTGGCCAGGATCATGAGCAAGCAGCACAAAAACAGTGAGACTATAATTATCTTACTTTGATGACAAAGAAGATCAAAACATACAACCAGAAGAAGACAATGAATCCAAAGCTTCTACATCCAAAGCCTCCAAGAAAAATATGAATTGGTCCCAGGCCATAGAAGAGCTGAAAAAGGATTTTGAGAAGCAAGTAAGAGAAGGAGAGGAAAAACTGAGAGTGATGCTAAAGGAGGCCCAAAAAAATACTGAGGAAAATAACACCTTAAAAAATAGCCTAACCCAAATGGCAAAAGAGGTTCAAAAAGCCAATAGGAGAAGAATGCCCTTAAAAGCAAACTTAGCCAGATGGAAAAGGAAGTCCAAAAGCTTACTGAAGAAAATACTTCCTTAAAAATTAGAATGGAGAAATTGGAAGAGAGGGACAATTCGAGAAATCAAGTCACTGTAGAACTAATCAAAAGGAATGAAAAAATTAGAAGATAATGTGAAATATCTTATTGGAAAAACAACTGACCTGGAAAATAGATCCAGGAGAGAGAACTTAAAAATTATTGGACTATCTGAAAGCCATGATCAAAAAAAGACCCTAGACATCATTTTTCAAGAAATTATCCAGGAAAACTGCCCTGATATTTTAGAACCAGAGGGCAAAATAGAAATTGAAAGAATCCACTGATCACCTCCTGAAAGAGATCCCCAAAGGAAAACTCCTAGGAATGTTGTAGCCAAATTCCAGAATTCCCAGGTCAAGGAGAAGATATTTCAAGCAGCCAGAAGGAAACAATTCAAGTATTGTGGAAACACACTCAGGATAACACAAGATTTGGCAGCTTCTACATTAAGGGTCCGGCGGGCATGGAGTATGATATTCCAGAGGGCAAAGGAGTTAGGACTACAATCTAGAATCACCTCCCCAGCAAAACTGAGTATAATCCTTCAGGGTAAAAACTGGTCATTCAATGAAATAGAGGACTTTCAAGCATTCCTGTGGAAAAGACCAGAGCTGAATAGAAAATTTGACCTTCAAATACAAGACTCAAGTGAAACATGGAAGAGGTAAACAGGAAAGAGAAATTATAAGAGACTTATTCGGGTTGAGCTGTTTACATTCCTGCAGGGAAGGATGATATTTGTAACTCATGAGTCCTTTGTCAGTATTGGGGTAGTGGGAGGGAAAAAAATTATATGTTGGTATAAATAGATAGAGGACACAGGGTGAGTTGAGGATGAAGGGATATCTGGGAAATAGAGTTAAGGAGTGGAAGAGGATTATACTGGGAGAAGGAGAAAGGGAGAAGTGGAATGAGGTAAAATATCTCACATGAAACAGACAAGAAGGGGCTTTTACATTGGAGGGGAGATGGGGGAAGGTGAGAAGGAATGAGTGAATCTTATTTTCATGGGATTTGGCTTAAGGAGGGAGTAACATACACAATGGGGTATGGAAATCTATCTTACTCTGCTGGAAGGTGGGGAGAAGGGGACAAGAGAGCAGGGGGTTCATAGAGGTGAGGGCAGATTGAGGGAGGGGATAATCAGAAGCAAACACTTCTGAGGAGGAACAGGGTCAAAACAGAGAATAGAATAAATGGGGGATGGGATGGGATGAAGGGAAATATACCTAGTTTTTCACAACAGAACTGCTATGGAAGTGTTTTGCATGACTACACATCTATAACCTGTATCGAGAAGCTTGCCTTTTCGGTGAGGGTGGGTGGGGAGAGAGTGAGGGAGAAAATTTGTAACCCAAAGTTTTAAAAACACTTGTTAAAAATTAAAAAAATTAAATTAAAAAAAAAGAAAACTCACAGTACAGTCTCTTATTCTGTCCTTTATTCTAGCATCTGATAAGATGACGACTTACTTCCTTACCCAGGCCAGCCCTATTCCTTTTTCATTTCATCTCGTATGTTCTCATTTTAAACAAGAAGTTTCCTCTTTCATCATCCTCCCCACACCTCAAATTATCAATCTTTCCATATCCTCTAATTCTTTTCCAACTGCCCACAATCATGCCCAGCTGTGCTCATTATTTAAAACAACAACAATAACAACAAACAGTAGCAAAACCTCTTACTTGGCCATTCCCTCATGTTCTATTTCTTCCCTTTCACAGTCAGACTCCTAGAGGTCAAGCACATCACATTCATACACACACACACACACACACACATGCACACACACACACACACGTACACACACATGCACGTACATGCACACACACACTCTATATGAGTTACATCTATTTCCTCACCTCCCATTCATTCACTTCTCAACCCCTTCCAGTCTGACTTCTGATACTACCAGTATGCTGAAACTGATCTCTCACAAGTTGCCAATCATTTCATAATTGCCAATCCAGTGCCCAGATCCTTTGGAGTAATTGCGGATCACTGTTCTTAGGCCTGATGCTATGAATACAGTATTATCCACCAATAAGAGCATCTGGAGAGCCTCACCTCTTCCATCCAACTCTCCATAACACTAGCAATTGTAACCTTTGAACCACTGGGCCTTCAGAGACCATGCCTTAAGATAATTATTTTACTCAGTTTTGGAAGCCCTGCAGTAGGATTAAGCTGTCTTAATTGGTGAGTGAGTAAGTAGCAAACTCACACGTCCACTCTACCTAGCCACACTCAGATCAAACAATTTAAACTGTGTTTCGCATGCCATCCATTCAGGTAACCCAACCACCTTATTGCCACATTCCTTGCTGCATCATGAGAACATCTGCTCTACTCTCCATTCCCTCATTCCCTTTGTGCCCCACACACCTCTTTCTCTGTCTGACAACTGAAATCAAATTAATGCCACTGTTGCACTGCTATATGCCTCCCCTCACTATTCTTGAGTCTTCCCAAGTCAAAACAGTTTTTCCTAACCATAACTCTTCTACATGTGATGCCTCTTCTTATTAGGATGCAGGTTTCCTGAAGGAAGAACCATCTCCATTTTGTATCAGCATCCCCAACCCTTAGCTCAGTGCCTGATATATAAGTACTTAACAAACATTCATTCATTTGGATCTCATGCCAGAGGGTGGCATGATGAGAGTGGCAAACACCTGCCATGAGAATAAATGTCACCTTTAAAAGCCTCTTTTGGTGTTATAACCAGAGTCATCAAATAATGGTCTTTATTTTTAGATTTTTCAAGGAATCCCATAATATTATCACATGCATGGGAGACAAGGAGTTGGGGAAGAGTTTTCAGGTTGGCATTTTGCTCTATGGAATCAAGTGTGTGTGTGTGTGTGTGTGTGCTTTTAATACTCAACAAACAATAATCACAGCGGGATTTTGTATTCCCTCTAGCTTTCATTCAATATTGTGATAGTAATGAGTTCTGTTATAGGATATAGTTTCTGAAGAAACCTCACTTATTGCCTTCTTGTGCCTTTCTCAAGGATGCATTCAAAACCATATATTATTTTCATCAAAAAATAAAGATGAGAAAAAAGGGCATAGAGCCCGGTCAACACTGATATTTTCTCAATCATCTTCTATTGGGAGTAATCATGCCATCTGTAGGTCACTCCTTTCAGGGTATCCTGCTCTCTCTCAGCTTGCTTGAGAATGGATTCCTTAATGCTCTTGAAATTGTGTTGCCATAGATATAGACCCCCTTTGAATTTACTTTCTCTAATCTGATCACTTGCCCCATATTGTGTGTTGTTCAATGTCTTTTCTACTTCCTCGTGAAGTGGAGCGCAATGTGAAAATATCAATTGATAGCCCCATTCTCTTTGATGGCAAAATAGTTTGTTATATGAATTTTGACATTTTTTTCTTTTTCTTCCTCTATTATTTCCTCTGTTTGTTGTCCTTTCAGGACCATCATAATTGATCTTGGGATGAACTGTCTTAATTTGGTCTTTCAGTAAACCTTCTGAAAATTGGCTTTTCTGTCCATTACTTTCCATGATTTTGTGAAATTATACTGCCTCAATCTTCTTCCATTTTTGTCTCTAAGAAATTACAGAAAAAAAGTGTTCATATTCTGAAACAATGTTTCCCTTATCTTTATCTTTCCCCTTGAAAAGGAGACTCTGTATTTATTGGTTAAAAGAGGGGGGGTTATTTTAGCTTATTTTAATAATTGGCATAGTAATTGGTTTACTTTGGTTCAACTTCCTTAGGAGTAGTCTTTGTGAATAGCTGTTATTTTACCTGCTTTATCATTTTCATCATGAATTGCTTATTTTAATAGGTCAGCTTGCAGTTATTTTATTTGCCTGTGTGGGTATGTTTGTGTGTAAGTGCATATGTATGTAAATACATGTTCATATGCATATCAATATAGGTTAACAGACAGGGCGTGGGATGATGGGGGAGTTGTCCTCCATGGATTTCTGAGCTTGGAGTCAGGAAGATGTAAATTTAAATCCTGCTTCTGACACTAGTTGAGTGAACCTGATAAATGAATTAACATCTTGGTACCTCATTCTGTCATTGTCTACTAGGACTTAAGTTGGATGTGATCTGCATTGGTAAAAGAAGTACCCACGCTAGAATTGCTTCATGATTGCAAAATCCCAGCTCGTCCCTGCACATGTGTACGTGGATATGCCCTGCTAAAGTGATTTCTGGTGTCACTGTGATGTCTTTCATAAAGCCTAGAGAGAACAAGACTCTATCACTGTGGAGGATCTGTCACTGCTCCTGTTTGGAGTTGGCTTTTTACTAATAGCACTAAGTCCTTGAACACTACAAAGACTCTTCACCGAAATCCATAACTATTCAAAAACCAAAGGCTCAACAGCCCTTACTAGACCAACAAAAGAGATAAAAAGGCAAATTGCCTAGGTTATGACATAGGCTTAAGTGGAGTTGGCCTCTCCCATCTCAGCCCTCTTCCTTTTCCTTCCACACACATACACGTATACAAACATACATAGGAACACACACACACACACACACACACACATACACATGTGTGTACATCGTATATATACAGGCATGTGGTGCAGTGGATATCATGCTCTATCTAGAGTCAGAAAGACCAGGGTTCAAATCTGATCTCAGATATCTACTAGCTGTGTGACCTTGGGCAAGTTACTCGACTTCTTTCAGCCTCAGTTTTCTTATCTGCAAAATTAGAATAATAATAGCACCTACTCCTGAGTATTGGTCTGAAGATAACAGAAGCAATTAAAGCTTTATCAATTATCAATTCTAGCTATTATCATTATATTACCTATCTACAAATATTCATATATATATATATCTTTATAGCATTTCTAATCAATAAATAAGCATTTATTAAACTTGTGCTAGGTGCTGATGATAAAAAAAAAAAAAGAAATCATCTCAGCCATTCAAAGGACCTGCATTCTATTTGGGAAAACAACATAATGCATATATGCATATGTATATATATATGCACACATATACAGATAAGGATATACACATACATGTGTATACTCACATATATGTATACACACATACATATATAAACATCCATCTATCTGAAAGAAATTGTTATTTTCTATTAATAACTTATTATTAATTAGGATCCAAGTTTTTAATTTCCTCATTAAGGGAACAGCCCCTGTAGGTCAGTCAGCCAGTCTCTGAAGGGCATGGTTGATAGAGGAGATTGCCAAAATCCTCCAGGAATATGCTCCTAGATTTGGGGCCAAACCCTACCCAACTAGAAGACCTTACTTCTGTTTAGAGTATGAATAGAATCTAATCTAAGTGAATTCCAGCCCCAAAGCATTGAGTTTATCCCCTTTCACTGAAATTTAGGGTGATCCAGCTCATGAAGGAGAAAACCAATCAGAGTGGTCTGGGTAGAGATAGATTCCTCTGTCGAGGTTGTTGGGAGCAGCAGATTCTTATGATCATGCCACATTCTCAGCAGGAAGGGCTGGAGATTTTTAGCCCACCTTCTCATTTAAATGTCCACCAATCAGGGTTGATTTCTCCTTTCAGGGGCATTCCCTTTCAGGGGGAAAAAAAAACAAAACAAAAAAAATTAAGGCAATCAATGTCTCCATTACAGGTGTTTGGTTAACAAGAGAAACCACTAACCATCAATTTATTGATTATTAGCTATCCTAATTAATATATTGATTATTAATTACCCAGAAACTATGTCTCTTGGGTTTTTCATTGATCATACATCTATTCATTCATGGTAGTAGCTACTGTGGGAGGGAAAGGAGATTCAGGAAAACTCTTGCTGTAGAAGAGTGTACTTGAGGTAAGATGTGAAGGAAAAAATGAATTCTAAGTGAAAATGGTAAGGAGTGAGGTGTGTGGCTAGGCATAGAACCTGCATGTGCCAAGGTACTGGGACATCATATGTTAGGAACAGCAAGAATACCAGTTTAACTGACCTATAGGTTACAGGAAAAGGACTAAGGCAAAATGTTGAAAATATAGCTTAGGAAAGGTTTTAAATGTCAAAAAAAAAAGGACATTGAAAAGTACATTGTACATTAGAAAGAAAACCTGTGTTCAAATTATGTCTCTTTAGTTACTACGTATGTGACTACAGATGTTATGTCTCAGCACCTCTATTTCTACCTCCATAAAATGGGGGAAGGACTAGATATGCTCTACTGTCTCCTCCTGTTCTAAAGCTATGATCCTAGAAGTAATTAAAAAAAAAAAAACTATTGGAGTTTATCGAACAGGGATTTGACATGGCCAGACATATGTCTTCAGATTATCACTTTAGCAGCCATGTGGAATATTGATGAGTAAGAGGGTAGACTTGAGATAAAGAGAACAATTAGAGAGCTATTACAATAGGCCAGGTGATAGGTGATGAGGACCTGAATCCTAATGGTGACTATATGACTAGAAAGAAGAGGATAGATATGGCAGATGTTATGGAGATAGAAGCAAGACTGTTTGGCATTTGAGTGGATCTGGGGCATGAAGGAGAAGAAAGAGTTGAGAATAACACTAAGGTTGTAGACCTGGACTACTGGAAGGATGGCAGTGCCTTTAACAGAAAAAGTGAGGATTAAAGTTTGTGTGCTTCTGTGCCTGTGCATGAATGTATGTATGTATGTATGTATGCACACATATATATATACATATATATGTGTGTCTGGAAACACATGTAGAGATTTAGGAAGAGAGAGCATGTGTTTGTGGTATATATGTATGTATGCATGTGTATAAATAAAGACACAGATACACTTTGTCAATCCACCTATTATTCACTCTGTTTTTCTGGGATGGATGATTAAACTTATCTCTTGAATGATTGCACATTTCATTGAGGAAGCTTTGTGGTATTTAGGGACTTGCTGAAATAAGTACAATGGCTTTTGATTCTTACTCTGTTTGGACTTATTTTCAGACATACTCTAAGCCCTCCAGGAGCTACATTCAAATGCAAAAACAATGTGTAATTTAAAAGGCACTTACAAAGTCATGCAGGGTGATAGAAGGTCACCTTTTAGGGCCTGAGTCTCCATGTCTTTGGACCTCACATGGGGCGTTGAACAGTTACACAAAGTCCTATCTGCCATTGAATGCTGAATTATTTTTTTAATATGTGTGAAAAACACATTGCTTGAGTCACAATTTTAAGGCTGAATTTTGTTCTACTGAGATAAATATTAAACACACACACACACACACACACACACACACAACTAATGAGCACATCTGGTACTTATATTCTCAACATTTCCCTGTTGATTCTTTGACTATAGCAGTGGGAGGTCATTTGTGAAAGCCTGTCTGCCTATTGTCTTTTCTTGTTTTCATCACAAATACCTGTGATCTTGGGATAGACCATTTCATAATGATTTCGTAGAGATGAGAAGGCAGGAAGTATTTGCCAGTGACATTTCCATTACTTCTTGGGAAGGAATGTGATGGTAAATGCATTATCTGTGATCTTTTTCATTCTTTTGGCTAATTTCCCACTTGGTCATATCTTTACAATTCATTCTTACATGCTTTACAAAATGTCACCTCCAATAGGAATTATTTCTCTATGCATTTGGATTCCCAGTACTCTTCCTGTCTCCATCTAAAGTTCCATTTTAAGTTATCCCATAGATCATTGTACAGTGAAGAAGTAGGGTCTATCTGCTTGTTTGTCCATATCAAAACTCATGGAAATAAATCACTACAGTAATACTGGGAGATATGTTCTTTTTATGTTGTTGTCCTCTTTTGTGAGTACAGATATTCCCAGAATGATGAGGTTGGATGGACCTCATGCCAAGTTCTCCATAAGGTCATTTTCTCACATTCTTTTTGTTGTTTCTGAGGGACTTCTGTGAATATTATTTCATCATACATCTTCCAACCTTCTGGTCATCACCTGGACTGAAAAAAGAAAGAGAAGAGTTGGTGAAACAGATCACCAACCATGCCTGGAAGCATGCTGTTGATAGTGATAGAATAGTCTGATAATACAGATGCATGCTAGAGTTCTTTTGCCAAAAGAGTCACTAGGAATATGCTGACTTGTCTCAATGATAATTTCATCCTTCAAAATGTCTGTGTCTGCTTGGGTTCTCTTTCTTCTTTGAATTCCCAAACATCTTTGGATTTTACTTCTGGATGATGTCATGCTATAATATATTTATTTACATATGTATCTTATCTTTCAAAGTAGATTTAAGACATGAACAAGCCCATATATGAATGTGTGAGTGAGTGAGTGTGTGTGTGTGTGTGCGTGTGTGTGTGTGTGTGTGTGAAGAGAGTAATAGGGAGAGAGAGAGGGAGGGAGGAAGGCAGAATTTGATTGAGAAAGGAAGGGACAGCTTAAGGGTATCATAGACCAAGTCCTTACCTGGGTAGAAGGGGCACAGAAGTATGAGGGGCATGAGGAAATAAGACAAGGATCAGAAAAGTTTGAGTGCATGATAAGATAAAGAATCAATTAGGGAGGAATAATAGAATTGCCTTACCCCAGTGAGGGACCATTATAAATTGGATAATGGGAATTAATATCGTACTCAGTTAGCAGGGTTGTTTGACTTCCTCAGTTCTTTTCAGCAGCAAAGGACTAGCAGCAGAAAAAAACCAAATGGCAGAAATAATCCAGGTTGACGGTTTGGCAAGGGATGAGCAGAGATAGGAAAGAAAGGGCAAGAGAAGATAATGTAGAATGGAATTGGCTAAATATAGGGTAAAGGGCCTAAACTCCTTGAAGGCTTGATTTATGTCTTAATTATCTCTGTATTCCCCAGGTAAACTATCAGATCATTCTGAATACTAGCTATCATTAGAATGTAATCTTCTTGAGGACAGGGTCCATTTCTTTTTGGTCTTTATATATCCAGTGCTTAGCACATAAATAGGTGCTTAGTAATGTGTGTTGATTGTCTGACTCATCATAGCTTGATAAATTTATACTTTAGGGGTCACCTCCTCTATCCCTCTCATTTTACATATGGAGAAATAGAGGTCCAAGGAGAATGAATGCCTTGCCCAACTTTGGAGAAGTAGTCACAGGGCTACAGACTTGCCCACAAGGCCTCTGACCTCACGGGTAGCTTTCTTTCCACCTTACCATGCTCTCTGTTCAACAAATGTCTGTTGAGTGAATGAATAAATGTGCCCATGGCAACATCTTCCATGTTCTTGGTGACAGCTAGAACCCCAAAGGCCCCTCCTCCTGCTAATGCATTCAAATTCCACCTGAGAAAATGACTGGGTACTTATCAGTGTCTACCTTAATCACTTTTATTCATTTGCATTCACTTGTGATCTAGTCTCCAGGTATTCTGTAGGACAGTATAATGTCACTGGGCTCTTGTTCTTCATAAATAATCTTTCATCTCTTAGGACAGGCATTTTATAAAGGGATAGTCACTACAGTCCATTCTAATCAAGTTGTCCCCTGCAATTCCTGAGGTGCCAGGTATGCTGAAGCCTACAGTATGTGGCGGTTTATTGAGTCTCTTTATGACTCTGCTAAATTCCTACACAAGGCTTTTCTTCAGTGTAGTACTTGAATTTGCCAATGTATCCAAGCCATATTGACTGCAAATATTAGATGCCATCTCTGGCATCTGCTGCTTATCATTCATGTCAATAATGATAATGGCTCATATTTCCCTAGGACCTTAATAATTCCTGGTAATAATTCACATTTCTATAGGGCTTTGAAATTTTCGAAATGATATTTTTTTTTCCCTCAACACCTCTAGGAGTTAAGTAGTTTAGGTATTTCCATTCTCATTTTACAAGTGAGGGCACTAAGGCACAGAGAGGTCAAATGTCTCAGTAACAGAGCTAGTAAATCTGTGAGGTGAGAGTCAAATACATATCTCCTAATTCCAAATACAACATTCTTTCCATGCTGCCTCTGTGAGAAGAGAGGTCAAAAACACACTAGCTGGCTTTTGTATAGAACCTTAACGTTTGCAAAACACTTTAGAATTTCTTCCTTGAATCTCACTTCAACCCTAGAGAAGATAAGTGTAATTTATTCCTTTCAAGTGTGGTTACCTAAGTATGATTACCTTCAGGAAAAGACCTTAAAACTCAGAGAGAGTTAAGTAATTTGACAAGGTTCATATAGATAACAAATGTTGGAGGCATTTGAAACCATATCTTACTGCCTCTCTAACATGGCACTCTATTCATTACATCCTATTGCTTCTCATAAATGTGCAAGGACTTGAAATGTATGATGTTTCTCATTTTTATACCAAATGGTGGGTCATTTGTCCCCTTATCCATTCTGAGAGATAGATGGATAGCTGGATTGATGATAGTATAGAGATAAATATTTATAAGTAGAAGAGAGATAGATTACAGATACATGATAGATTGATAGATAAATGGATAGATTGGTGATAGGTATAGAGATAGATAAAGAGATATAGACAGAAGAGAGATAGATGGGA
The DNA here is from genome assembly GCF_900497805.2 of Vombatus ursinus. Taxonomy (NCBI): domain Eukaryota; kingdom Metazoa; phylum Chordata; class Mammalia; order Diprotodontia; family Vombatidae; genus Vombatus; species Vombatus ursinus. Next base: position 4,497,966 of record NW_020949548.1, on the reverse strand, counting down.
GACACACAGAGAGAGAGACAGAGACAGAGACAGAGAGACAGAGAAAGAGACAGAGAGAGAGAGACTGAGAGAGAGAAAGAGAGAGACAGAGAGAGAGATGGAGAGAGAGAGAGGGAGAGAGAAAGAGAGAGAGGAAGAGAGAGAGAGACACAGAGAGAAAGAGAGACAGAGAGATTATAATCTACAGATTAGAAGCATCTGGTAGCACAGTGATAGAGTACTGGGCTTGGAGTCAGGGAAACCTGAATTCAAACTTACTAGCTCTGTGACCCTGGGGAATTCACAAACCCTTCATCCTAGAATATCCATCTATTCCTTCTCACAGTGGACCTTCCTTCATGCTGACCTTCTTTTTCCATTGGTGAGTTCTTCCCAGGGCCTGAATTTTGGGGAAGGGCCCAGGCCAGACAACCTTCATTCCCTTCCCAGCTATGCTTCTACTTTTCTGTACTTTGACACCATTCACTCTTGTCAATACTATCATCCTCCCCCAACCCCTGCCACCTTTTTCACTTCCCTTTTGTGTATTATTTTCCTTTAATAGAATGTAAGCTACTTGAGTGCAGAAATTGTCTTTCTTTTAACTTTTATTTGTAACCCAAGTACTTCTCACAGTAAGTGGTCTTAGTAAGCACATAATAAATGTTTGTTGACTTGACTTGACCTCTTAAATGAGACCTTTTCTCTGTCCCCCAGCTGCTAGTGCCTTCCCACTCCAAATTACCTTATATTTGTTTTGTATGTATTTTGTATATTCTTATATATGTACATGTTCTTTTTTTCTAACAGTAAAATGTAAGCTCCTTGAGGGCAGAAACTATTTCATTTTTGTCTTTATATATTCAGTACCCAGAACAGCATCTGACACATAAAGACATTTTATAAATGCTTGTTGATTAATGTGTTGATTGGATAAACTTAATAAATGCTTGTTGAATAGAAATATGTTCAGTTTTCCCCCTGTATCCAGTGGTGTGTTGCTTATCAATTGGCTTCCCAGGAAATAAATAATATATGCCCCACACATTAATTTTAATCTGCATTATTAAATTTTCCTCCATAATTTTCTTCAAAGTAGAAATCAGCAAAACAATAAATCAAGCCTTGATTTGCAGCATTTGCTGATTTCTGAGTTCAATTTCTCAGTGGCAATTTAACAATTAGCTCTCACAAGCCAGTAAAATCTGGGTCTAGAAAATTGCTACTTATGTCTCTCTTTTAGTTTGGAAGTTCAAGAAACCCATATTGGGCCTAGAAGGCCAAAGAGTCTTCCATAGTCTAACATTAGCAGAGCTCACTTTGGATATCTTCTTGATAGAGGAGGAACATTGATTCACAGCAAGGACTGAGATCTGAGAGATCATCAGATTTCAACTCTGATATTTGATAGATTTGAAACAAACAAGGTCCAATTTGAGGATGTGCCTTTGCCAAGAACTCATATCTAATTTATGTCCAACTCCCAGAGTCCCCGACAGATAGCTAGTCTTGCCTCCACCACTTCTATATTACTGAATCTGTAAATATTCAGCAACTATAAATCTCACCCACCAAGGTGGGACAGTAGTACAGTGGAAAGAAAATTCTACCTAAATACAGAAGGATTTAGATTCAAGCCCCATCTCTTATATTTACTAGCCAGGTAACTTTAAGAAGTCACTTAGTTTCCCTAAACCTCACTTCCTATATCTGTTAAATAGGAATAATATTGTCCATGAGCCCATGTTATTGGCCAAGGGCTTAGAAAACCATAAGTCACTATGAAAATTCAAGGTGTTATTTCAAACCAGGCAGAGTAAATATTGTTTGAGAAACTGCAGAATAGACTTAGATCATAATAAACCTAACTGTAAGCAAGCACATTATTTATTCTCAAGGAGCTCTAACCAACACTGAATCTTCTCTATAATTAATTTTCATAGCAATCTGTCCATAACTGAGTGTAAATCTAGATACTCTTTGGGAGATAGGTGTGGAGATAGAGTCCATGGAGATGGATTTATTTAAATCAGGCTTCTGTTCATCGAGGATAGAGAAAAGACAGTATTCATAGGAATCTCTTATCAGAAATCATGTTCCACTAATCTGTCTCCAGCTCTAGGTACTAATTCTGTTTCATTTAACATGAAATCTGTCTTGGGTATGTTGAGGTGGTGGCAGTCCATGAGCTGTGAATTATAGAGCCACAAAACATCTTCATATTCCCATATATCTATCAGGCTGTTGGAAAAGGAAATAGGTTGTCCTGTGACAATTACAGAGGGGTCTCTCCCTTAGTCACTGCTGGAAAAATTCTTGCCAGAATCCTCTTTAATAGGCTGATCCTTCACCTTGAAGGTGGTTGAGACACAGTCGATATGGTATTTGCTGCCTGACAACTCCAGGAGAAATGCAAGGGGCAGAACAGAGGTCTGTATACAAAATTCATTGATCTGACCATGGCCTTTGATATTGTCAGTCATGCAGGCTTGTGGAAGATCACGGGAAAATCTGGTTGCCTGAAGAATTTCATCAGTATTGTATGCCAGGTCCACAGCAGCACGCTTGCGTGGGTTCTGGCTAATAGACGATACTCTCGCACTTTCCCAGTCACCAGTGGAGTGAAGCAGGGCTGTGCACTTGCTCCCACACTTTTTAGCATGATGTTTTCAGCAATGTTGTCAGATGCCTTCAATAGGATAAAAATGGCATCAACACACTAATGGCAAATTATTTAACTTGAAAAGGCTACAAACCAAGAATAAAGTGAAGGGAGAGTTGATGTGTGACTTTTTGTTCACAGACAATGGTGCACTCAGTGCAGCTTCTGAGGCTGAGATACACCAAAGTTTGGATTGATTCTCCGTCACTTATGCTAATTTTGGCCTAACAAATAACACCAAGAAAACAGAAGTTCTCCACCACAGCTAATGGTGTACCATTCATATGAGATGGTTATATTATGCATCCATCAGTTATAGCAAATGGAGAAATATTGAATGCTGTGAATAAATTTGCTTACCTTGGCAGTATACTTTTTCAGGGATGTCCATAAAGATGATGAGGTTGGTGCATGCGTTGCCAGAGCTAGCTCAGTGTTTGGGAGGCTCAGAAGGAAAGTGTGTGAAGGAAGTGGTATTAGACTAATTACCAAACTGAAAGTGTACAGAGTAGGTGCGCTGACCTCATTCTTTTTTTTTATAATTAATTTATTTATTTTTAGTTTTCAACATTCACTTCCATAAGATTTTAAGTTTTGAAGTTTCTCCCCCTTCCTCTACCCCTCCCCAAGACAGTGTGCAATCTGGTACAGGCTCTACTTACACATTCATATTAAACATATTTTCCCATTAGTCATGATGTAAAGAACAATTAGAATTAGTGGGAGGAACCATGAGAATGAAGCAATAAAATAAAACAACAAAGGAAAAGGAGAGCAAATAGTGTGCTTCCATCTGCATTCAGACTTCTTAGTTGTTTCTCTGGATGTGGAGAGCATTTTCCACTGTGAGTCTTTTGGAGTTGTCTTAGATCTTTGCATTGCTGAGAAGAACCAAGTCTATCAAAGTCAGTCATCACACAGTATGGATGTTACTGTGTACAATGTTCTCCTGGTTCTGACAGTTTCACTCAGCATCTGTTCCTGTAAGTCTCTCCAGGTTTTTTCTGAAGTCCACCTGCTCATCATTTCTTATGTCACAATAGTATTCCATTACATTCACATACCACAACTTGTTGTCCTGACCTCATTATCATATGAAACCTGGACAATATACCAGTGCCATTCCAGGAAACTAAATCACTTCCATTTGAATTGTCTTAGAATCTTAATTCTGAAGATCATCGGGCAAGCATTCAAACCCCTTGCAGGGAGCATAACTCCAATGGGCTGGCTGCATTGTTCAAATGCCTAACATACATTTGCCTAAAAGACTGTTTTAAGGAGAACTCACACAAAGCAAGCACTCACAGGGATGTCAGAAGGAGCAACACAAGGTCACTGTCAAGGCCTCTCTGAAGAACTTTAGAATCATTTGTGAGACATCAGGGCTGCCAGCACAGAACTGTTCAGCGTGACAGATCCACATCTAAGAATGTTTTGTGTTCTATGAGCAAAGCAGAATTGCAGTAGTCCAAAAGAAACAGGAGATGCACAAATTTAGAGCCATCTCATATGGACTATTTGTGGCTGACCTGTGGTAGAGCCTCTGAGTTCACATTGGTTTGGTTAGCCATAGTTGGACATGCTGTACCTTGACCCCAATATAGTGATGCCATTTTGGTCCTCTTCAAGCACAAAAGACAACAACAATGTCAGACATAGTGGCTTAGTGGATAGAGTACTGTACTTGCAGTCAGCAAGAACTGAGTTTGAATCCTACCTCAGATACTTAGTAGTTACGAGAATTAATTGTCACTTAATTTATGTGCCTCAGTTTCCTCATCTATAAAATGAGGGGATTGAACTCATTAGTCTCCAGGGCCTTTCCCTGCTTTAAATCTACTCCTATGCTCCCTTCCATTGTCCTGCCACTGGTACCTACAGATCTCTCTTTAGTGTCCCTCTCCAGGGGACATCTGGGGGCTTGGACTCGTTATCTTCTAGGGTCCTTTCCAGATTTAAAAATATGATCTGATGAGGTAACATTTCAGCTGAGCTTTGAAGGAAATAAGGGGTTTTAAGACATAGAGTTGAGGCAAGAGTTCTTCTAGACTCAAAGAAGTCATTCAGAGCAAGGTGATGAGACTGAACACTAGCTATAAAGGTTTCAAGTACAGGCCCAGTGATGGATTGTGTTTCTGTCAATAAGTCCATGGAGACTTGTCAATTGAAAACCGGCCATTAAATCATGAGTTTGTTGGCCGTAGCCATTCACGAAACTGTCTCCTAAGGCAGGGAAATATTGAGAGACTATATTGTTTGCATGGTGTGTATGTGCGTGTATGTGTATGTATATGTGTGTGAGAGAAAGAGACAGAAACAGAGAGACAAAGATAGAGAGAAAGACAGAAAAGTTGACTATAGTTGGTAGATCCCCATAGAAGAAAATGTTCTTGAAAGATTGAGGACAGTAAGGCATTATATGGCCTGGAAAGAATAAACTCATAGGTAAGAAAATACAAGAGGGAGGGATTCTTGCTTTATCTAATGAAAGATCCTATTAATGCCACCATCAGCTATCAGGAGGTAGAAGAAAATGGGTTAAGAGATAGGTAAATGTGGATGTGGAAGGAAAAAGAAGAAATAATAAAGTTAGAGATCCTGAGACTGCTAGAACTTGAAAGGAAGTGTCAAAAGGGGATTGCCAAGGCAAAGGAAAAACAGGAAAGGGCACAGGGGAAATATTTCTTTTTCACAAGTTTATTTTTAATGAAAATCAAACTGACTTATTCCAGAACCCTGAAGTAAAAATTAGGAATAAGTCTATTACCTAAGAATATAGGAGTCTCTTATCAGCGTATTCAACTCTCTTGCCTACTGCTTGGATGATCGAGTCTCTGGGCCTCTCAGGTCCCTTCCTATGACCTGCAAATTATATGAACTTGGCAAATCACTCCCCTTATCAGAGCCTTCATTTTCTTACCTCCAAAATGACAGAACTGGATTAGACAGTCTCTAATATTTGATGCTCCTGTGGGAGTGAGAAGATAGATTGTTACATATAGGGAAGACTTTTGAATACTGTGAAATCACTGTGCATATATAAGGGACTTTTATTAATTCAGTGGGATGCTAGCTTTCTTTTTATGAAAATGGAAAAAAAATCAGGTACAGGCTTTTCTTTTAGTAGCCATGGCAATCATTTATTTATGTATTTTTCCTTCTTTTTGTTGTGAGAAGTGCAGGGTCTTCTTTCTGGCCTACATGGAAGTCTGTTGTAGGCATTTTTATACACGTTCCTTGTAAGATTTGTCTTTCACTGGAGGAGACAATGGGTAATAGAGTAGTGGCTTTCTGAGTACTCTTTGACATAATTCTGAAGCACTTCTCAAAGCCACTCAGCCCTCTACCACCACTGCCTGGGTTATTTGTATATTTTAGGTCAAAGTGTCTTTTTGGCCTAAAATGATAGATAATTGCTTCAATTTTCCAATTCACCTTTTGTGTGTTGACACAGACCACTTGAAAGATTGTTATCTCCCCAGGAACCCTGGCTAAAGTTAATTCCAGGTATTTGACATTTGAAGAATCAAAATTAGAAATGAAAGAAGGAGGTGTCAGGGTAAATGGATACGTGACTCTATTGCAGGCATATGTGCCATTGTATTTTATTTATTTATTTTTTAATTCTTATACATCTATTCTGTGGAAGCAACTCGAAATAAATTGACCAAGTTCCTGTCCCCAAGGAACCTGTCTTCTTATGGAGAGCATCAACAAATAGAAAAGGAAAAGGTAAGCTAATATAAAATGTACACAATTTGAATTCTCTCTCTGTTTCTGTGTCTCTGTATCTGTCTGTCTCTGTTTATCTCTGTCTGTCTGTCTGTCTCTCTGTCTACACATATGTAGACTTCTTGTAGGAAGTAGAATTTAAATTGAGTCTCAAAGAAAGCTGGGGATTTAAAGACAGAGAAGAGGCGGGTATGAATTACAGCTGTGAGGAAAGAGCTTTATGAGGCTCTCAAGCTGGGAAATGGAGTTTTATATATGAAGAGAAAAGTGAAGAAGTCAGTTTTGCTAAAGGTAGAATATTAAAAGGAGAGTAATGTGTAATAAGATTGTTATAGTAGCAAGTGATTAAGACATTGGACTTGAAATCTAACGATTCTGAACCCTGTTCATAAAGGCTATGCTAACTGATCTATTCTGTATGTATCAATTAGTAAGTAATGCTACATTCACGTTTCACCTATTAAAATGTAAGGTCCTTGCAGAAAGGGACATGTTCATAGCTATTGAATATAGTACAGTGTTTAGAACATGGTAACCACTAAATAAATTTTTGTTGATTGATTGGAAAGGTAGAGTGGAGCCCAGAAGGGAAGGAATTGAAATGTGAAACAGAAGTTTGTATTTTATTATAGAAACAATTGAGAGGGTGATGGCTAAAACTCCTTGAGCAAGGGAGGGCATTGATGACACGTAAGCTTTATAATATCACCTTTCTCGCTTCGTGGAAGATGGATTGAGTAGAAGGAGAGGGATCTATTCAGAGGCTGCTGTAATATTTTAGGTGAGAGGTAATGAACCTGACATTGTGTAAGTATAATTGGCAAGACTTGGCAACGGAGTGATAGAGAAGGCAGAGTAGAGAGGATCTAACAGTTTGTTCATTTGGATAAGTGGAGGCATAATAGTAACTTTGGCTGATTTAAACACATTAGGAAAAAGGGAATATTGTGGAGAATAGATAGAGTTGTTTGGATATCATGAGTTGGACAGGCAGTTTGAAATATCTAGTAAGCAGTGAGATAGAACAGGAGAGTAGCAAAGGAGGATAGATAGAACTTCATATTTATATTTCAGCATCTTCTACATAGGGATGATAATTACTCCAATAGGAGCTGAGAGAACTTCCAGAGCAATGGAATTCTGGTACCATCACGTGAGAGTTAATTCTGTGTCCTTGAGCAGGTCACTTAACCTCTGACCTTCAGTATCTTCATCTGCCAAATGGTTGCTTTCAACTCTTCTATGTGTACTTGTATTGCCCTCCAGTGACCCCAAACTATTCCAAGAAGTATACATCACAATATTTTAATGCTGATATATATTTAGATATTTGTATATATTATACCTATTCACACACACACACATACATACACACAGATATATATATATATATATATACATATATGCATATTTATTTTCTGTTGAGGCTATATGACATCTAGGTGGCATAGAGGATAAAGCACCTGACCTGGGGGTCACTGTGACCATAGGTTAGAAACTTAACCCCTGTCAACCTTAATTTCCTCAAATGTAAAATGGGGATGATAATAATACTTATCTCCCAAGGTTATTGTGAGGATAAAATGAGGTAATATTTGTAAAGCATTTTGCTAACCTTAAAGCACTATATTAATGCTAGCTATTATTATAATTTATTATTATTGCTGTTACCACAAGTAATTAATTACAATTATAAATGTTTTAGAGGAATTTGTGATTTGCGAAATTCTGTATGTAATTCCTCATTTGAATCTCACAACAACCTTTTAATATAAGTATTACAGGTATTAGCCCCATTTTATAGATGAAGATACTCAGATTCAGAGAAATGAAGTGGAAATAGCCAGAATACCTTGCCTATATGACTACATAGAGCTGGACCAGATGAACCTTGAAGTTCCTTAAAATCCCAGAGTTGGAAGAGACTCTAAAATCCATCTGTTTGCCATGGCTACTTGAAACAGCAAACTCTTTTACAACATCCACAGCAAATGTTCATTCAGATTGTGCTTTAAGACCTCAGGTGGTGGAGAACTCAATGCCTTCCATCTGTGCGGCGTTTTAATTGTTCAAAAGGTCATTATATTGAGCTGACATTTTTCTCCCTGCTGCTTCCTCCCATTGGCCATATTTCTTTCACCTAGGGTCAAGTAGACTAACTTTAATTCCTTTTACAACTAACATAATTTAATATATTTCAACGTGGTTAAAGTGTATGCCCCCAAGGATTATTTTTTCTCTTTATGCTCAGCATCTTCATTTCATTTGATAGATCCTCAAGGGCCCTGGATTCAAGGCCTCTCACCATAGTATTCTCCTAGCCACATGCGCTGGTTCTTGCTTTTCCTAAAATGCAGGACCAAGAACTGGTTACCACATTCTTGAATTGGGATGACAGTGGAATTTGATGAGAATGCCCCTCTACAACATATCCAACTCAGTCCTAGACACTACAATTTTATTAACGTAGTTCAAATTGAAGGGATAGCTGGATGGCACAGTGGATGTGGCGTCAGGCCTTGAGTCAGGAAGACTCCGTTCCCTGAGTTCAAATCTTGCCTCGGACACTTAATAGCTGTGTGACCCTGGGCAAGTCACTTAACCCTGTTTGCCTCAGTTTTCTCTTCTATAAAATGAGCTGGAGAAGGAAAGGGCAAACCACTCCACTATCTCTGCCAATAAAATCCCAAAAAGGGTCTTGAGGAGTCAGATACAACTGAAAAAAAAAAGACTAAACAGCAACAACAACAAAAAAAAAAACTCAAAGTGAAGCAAGCTTTATTTGGCTATCCTTTCTATAAGATCATCTTGAACTTGTAATCTACAAAATGTTTGTTTTTTTCTCTCACAAATTAGAGTCTATTCATATCTTTACCAACTTTTGACAGTTTTTTTTAAACCCAAGTGCAGTGATTTACATTCATTCCTATTAAATACCAACTCTATCAGAGGAAAATTAGCATCCTAGAGAGAGCTGGTGTAAGAGTCACAAAGACTTGTGTTCATATATCACTTCTGACACCTAATGCAAGTCGGTAAACCTCCAGTGCCCTCCATCTCTAAAATGTTTAGCTGTAGAGAAATCTAATCCCCATAGACAGAAGCAGTATCTAATACCAATTAAATCACAAGAATCACCTTGAGCCCCACCAAAGCATCTTAATTGCTTTGTCCCCTAATGCTACCTTGTTAACAATTTGAGGTTCCCTGGTCTACTATCCTATATATTAGCTACCTGTTTTTTCCCTATGTAACCTCATATGTGATAATCATCTCTGCTATTATTATTATTCAGTTCATTGAAAGATAACGTGAGTGTAATGTGGTAAGCCTGGTTAATGATGGCTCACTTTTGGGAATTGATGCATGGTAAGTCTTTTTTTTTTTTTTCCCAGAACATACCCTTCATCTCCCACTCTCTCTGCCCCATTGTACATGAGTATTATTATCCCTACTTTATGAAGGGGAAACCTTAGGCTTTGAGAGGTTAAATGACTTGTTCAGTCATTTCCAACTCCGTAACCCCACATGGGGTTTTCTTGGCAAAGATAGTGGAGCAGTTTGCCATTTCGTTCTCCAGCTCATTTTATAGATAAGGAAACTAAAGCAAACAAAGTTAAGTGACATGCCCAGGGTCATACAGCTAGTAAGTACCTGAGGCCAGATTTGAACTCAGGAAGATGGGTCTTCCTGACTTCAGGCCTGGCATACCATCCACTGTACCACCCAATTGCCTGTTAAATGATTTGCCCATAGTCGAATGGCTAATAGTATCTGAGGCAGGAATCCAACTCATGACTCCAGTAATCCAACTCATGACTCCAGTAATCTTCCTTCCTTTCTTCTTTCCTTCCTTCTTTCCTTTCTTTCTTTCTTTCTTTCTTTCTTTCTTTCTTTCTTTCTTT
>NW_020949548.1:4485108-4487675 GCF_900497805.2 Vombatus ursinus | reverse complement strand
CTTTCTTTCTTTCTTTCTTTCTTTCTTTCTTTCTTTCTTTCTTTTTCTCGTTGTCTTCTTTCTTTTTCTTTCTCTCTCTTTCTCTCTCTCTCTTTTTCTTTCTTTCTCTCTTTCTTCCTTTTTTTCTTTCTTTCTTTATAAAATGATGCATAATAAGTGCTAATTTCACAAGACAGAATCTAGATACAGTTTGGTTTACAGAAGAGACAGGTCAAAGGAATAAGATCATAGGTCCTTGAAGGGCAGGCCATTTTTAAAAAATTTATCTGGTGTATTTCCACTTGATGTGATACAAAGTCCTGTAGAACACTGAATGCTGTAAAAAACACAACTGGTATAACGGTATTTATAGCAGCTGTTTTTGTGGTAGCAACAAATTAGAAATAGAAGGGATGCCAATCAATTGAGGGATGGCTAAATAAGTTGTGGAATATGATCATAATGGAATACAATTGGGGTATGAGAAATGAGGAGCAGAATGGTTTCAGAAAAAACTTGAAAGACTTATATGAACTTATGCAGGGTGAAGTGAGCAGAGCCAGACCATTGTACACAGTAACAGCCATATTTTAAGATGATCAACTGTGAGTGACTAAGCTATTCTTAGTAACACATGATCTAAGACCATATGAAGGACTTATGATGAAAACATGATATCCAACTCCAGAGAAAGAACTGATGGAGTCTGAGTGGATATCAAAGCATTTGTTTTTACCTTGTTTTTCTTGTTAACGGTGTTTTATTTTTGTCTATGTTCTCTTTTGCAACATGGCTAATATGGAATTATGTTTTGAATGACTGCATGTATATAACCTATATCAAAGTTCTTGCCATCTCAAGGAGGGAGGAGGGACAAAATTTAGACTTCAAAAATCATAAAAAAGAATGTTAAAATTGTTTTTTACATGTATGAGAAAAAATAAAACAAAAACATAACTGAGTGGCATTTAAAAGTATGCAGTTAGAGGCATGGATATTATTTCTTTTTGTGTAGGTAGCTTCTAAATTTAATTAAAAAATACAGATATATGTAAAATTATTCTGGCACCTAATTAAACCAATTAATTAAAAAAGCTTTAAGGCAACTTGTTCCAATGTCTTTTTCAGTTCCATTAAAAACATGTATTGTGTGCCTACTATTTGCAGAGCACTCTGCTTCTCTATCGGCACTAGCAAAGTTTATGTGACACCATTATTGTATTCCTGAAGTTGAGAGTCTTGTGGGAGATATGAATCTCAGAAACATAACTAAATAACAATATTAAAAGATGCATTGGGGCGGAGCCAAGATGGTGGTGTAAAAGCAGTGACTTACTTGAGGTCTCCCCCAAACCCCTCCAAATACCTATAAAGAATGGCTCTAAACAAATTCTAAAGCAGCAGAACCCACAAAAAGAAAGGGTGAAACAAATTCCCAGCCCAAGACAACCTGGATGGTTGATCAGAAAGGTATATCGTGCCGGGCAGGGAGAGAAACGCAGGTCAGCATGAGTGCACTGGCAAAATAGGCCTCAGTGAACCTGGAGCAGCCCTCAGAGGACTGAATCACGGGCAGCTGTGGTGGTTTCCATACTTCTCAACTCACCAACGCCAAAAACAACTTAGAAGGTCAATGGGAAAAGTCTGTGGCTGTGATGAGAGAGAAGCTCAGTCCCAACCCCTGTCCCCGCGTGTGACTCCAGGGCGGTGGCTACTACTGGAGCTTCTTGCTCACAGACTGAGAGGGAATTGAGTGAGTGATCAGAGGGGGATTGCAGGGATCTCTTTACTGGTGCAGGATTCTCTTGCTTTGCCCTGCTTGGATCTGGGTCACAGTTCTGGGTGGCAGTCCTGGGGTGAGGAGGAGTGCTGGTGTGCTGGAGCTTGTAGTGTTGGTGGAGAGGAAATCCTCTTTACAGTTCCAAGGCAGAAAAGAGTGTTTGTGGTCACTCATAGAACAGAGCACAGGCCAAGAAAGAAGTAATCACCTTGCCCCTTATCATACCACCTTGGAAGAGTTGAAAATAGAAATTGAAAGACTACACTGATCAACTACTTAAAGAGATACCCAAAGGAAAACTCCTAGGAATATTGTAACCAAATTCCAGAGTTCCCATGTCAAGGAGAAAATATTGCAAGTAGCCAGAAAGAAACAATTCAAGTATTGTGGAAACACAATCAGGATAACACAAGATTTAGCTGCTTCTAATTAAGGGACCAGAGGGTTTGGAATACGATATTGCAGAGGGCAAAGGAGATAGCATTACAAGAATCACTTACCCAGCAAAACTGAGTATAATCCTTCAGGGGAAAAAATGGATATTAAGTAAAATAGAGGACTTTCAAGCATTCTTGATGAAAAGACCAGAGCTGAATAGAAAATTTGACTTTTAAATACAAGACTCAAGAAAAACATGAAGAGGTAAACAGGAAAGAGAAATCATATGGGACTTATTAAGTTTGAACTGTTTACATTCCTGCATGGAAAGATATTTGTAACTCATGAGACCTTTGTCAGTATTAGGGTAGTTGAAGGGAAAAAGATAGATAGATAGATAGATAGATAGATAGATAGATAGATAGATAGA
>NW_020949548.1:4440545-4485098 GCF_900497805.2 Vombatus ursinus | reverse complement strand
AGATAGATAGATAGATAGATAGATAGATAGATAGATAGATAGATAGATAGATAGATAGATAGATGGATGAATAGATGACACAGGGTGAGTTGAAGATGAAGGGGTGATATCTGGAGAATAAAATTAAGGGGTGAGAGAGGATTATACTGGGAGGAGAAAGGGAGAGGTAGAATGGGGGAAGCTATGTCACATAAAACAGACAGGAAAAGACTTTTACAGTGGAGGAGAAACGGGAGAAGGTGAGAGGTAATGAGTAAATCTTATTCTCATTGGATTTGGCTTAAAGAGAATACCACACACACTCAATTGGGTATGGAAATCTATCTTACCCTACAGGAAAATAGAGGGGGAAGGGGACAAGGGAGCAAGTAGATGATAGAGGGGAGGGCAGATTGGGGGAGAAGGTAATCAGAAGCAAATACTTCTAAGCAAGGACAGGGTCAAAAGAGAGAATAGAATAAATGGGAGGAGGGATAGGATTAAGGGAAATATACTTAGTTTTCATAACATGACTACTATGGAAGTGTTTTGTGTGACTACACATGTATAACCTGTATTGAATTGCTTGCCTTCTCAATGGGGGTGTGGGGAGGGAGGAAGGGAGAAAATTTGGAACCCAAAGTTTTAAAAACAAATGTTTAAAAAAATCTTTTTCACATGCAACTGGGAAATAAGATATACAGGAAATGGAGTATAGAAATCTATCCTGCCCTACAGGAAAATTGAAGGGGAAGGGGACAAAAGAAGAAGGGGGGGAGAGATAGAAGGGAGGGCAGATTAGGGGAAGGGGTATTCAGAATGCATGCCAACTTGGGGTGTGGGGGAGGGATGAGATGCGGATAAAATTTGGAACTCATAATCTTGTGGAAGTGAATGTTGAAAACTAAAAATAAATAAATTTAAAAAATAAAAAATAAACAAGAGAAAAAATTCAACTTTTTAAAACATCTAGCTTTATCATTTCTATAGTCTTTTCTGTTTACCAAATTATCTATTTCTTCTTTAATTTTTAATATAGTTTCGATTTTGAATGAATATTCATTACATTAATCCTCTCCTGTTCAATTTTGTTAATATATATTTTATGAATTACACATGTGTACTGTTATTTTTCTTTCCTTTTATTGTATTTTTTAACCCATTTACATTTAAAGTCATGAGAGTTAGGTATATTACCTTCCTCAACTTGTCTTTAATATCTTTTTCTTTGTTTTGTTTTGCTTTGGAAACAAGATTTTGTTCTTGTTCTCCTCTCCTGTAAAGAGAGTATTTTGTTCCTTAAGTTATTTTTGATAAAGGAATTGGAGTTCTTGGTGATGACTCCTTCTTTTCTAGATGTTCAATAACTATCTCTTTATTTTATTGTTTAAAAAATTGAACACATTTTGAAAATTCAACTGTGAAATGTGATATGAATGGATTGTTCAAAATCAACCATTGGGGGAATATCCTCTTCAAAAATTTCAGTGAATTTAAAAGAATTCTGTATAGCTAAGTATATGATCCTTTGCAAAGTAAAATGAAATCCAAATGCTAAATCCAAGAGATAGAGAACTACATGCCACTTTGTGATTCATAAAGTTTGGGTCTACATTCAACCCAGGAACAAATACAGGTATTGATACTAAACTTCGTATTATGTGTACATGTGTTTCTCTGACTAGTCAAAATGTGATATATACTGATTCCAATTTTTTTTTCTTTGTCAACTGGTCATCAGCATCTATTTAGAAATGGGGTAAGTAGAGATAAACTATCTTGGAACTGGAATATCAGTGCATTGGTTTTGTTACTTTAAATTCTCACTGATAAAATGGTATAATATTGTAGAAAGTACACATTGAACAAGGAGCACAAAGATCTGGGTTTTAGGAAAAGGTTTGGTATGGTGGGAGAGTAGCTAGGTAATGCAGTGGATAGAGCATTAGCCCCAGAGTTAGGAAGTCTCCTCTTCCTGAGTTCAAATCAAGCCTCAGACATATTCTAGCTGTGTGACCCTGGGCAAGTCACTGGTTTGATAAGAAGTTTATACATTTGCTTCTTTTCTAGCTTTTTTTTAACTGAGTTACTATCTAACCTTGAGTTTTACAGTATAGGAAAAGAGAACTTGACTTAGAATCAGGAAGAATTGGGTTCTGAAACTGCCTTGAATTGTTATTAGTTGTATTATCATAGTTACTTAATAACTCAGAGACTGTTTTGTCATCCATAAAGTAGGTACAATAATGCCTGTACCACTTGCCTAGTAGGATATTTGTGAGGATCAAAGGAAATAATAAATGTTGAAGTGCTTTGTAAACCTTAAAGTGTTATTTAAATTCTATTTATTATTAATTCAGTTGATAAATGAGAGCCAACATGACATAGTGGATAGATAGCAACTCTCAGAGTCAAGAAATATCTGGCTTCATAGGCTGCTTCTGCCACACCCTGTCTGTTGAACCCCAGGCAAGTCACTTTAACTCTCAGGGCCTCTTGGCAAATATCTAAGACTAAAAATTCCCGAGCGATTGCTGATCTCCTTTGGAAGAGAGCACTTCCTCACCAGGGAGATACCTATGCCAAGCATTTGAAAGTTTCAGCCAAAAAAATTCTTAGTTGATTTGAATCCATCAAACTTCCTACTGTGTGCTTTGTATAATGCACTGTTCTGGTTCCTAGAGCTACAAATACAAAAACACAACAGCCTCCTCCCTTAAAGACCTTTCTTTTCATTGCCTATTAAGAAAAAGGCAGATGGTCTATACTATCTGAAAGGTCCCATCAAACTCTGGAATTCAACAATTCCATAATATTTGTAGGGATGTCGCTGACAGTTATTTACATAGCTCGGTTCAGCCATCTGCTTTCTTTATATAAGTGATGAGTATACTATTTTAATAAACTAACTCTAGTCACTCATATTGCAAATGAGACTTCGAATGGGTATTTCTAAGTATCTAGACACTATGTCATAAAATGATATGTAACATGTTACATCTTTCCATTTTTACCCAAATTGAAACTTTCCAAAATCCAATAAGCTCGTTTTAATGATAGACTTCACTCTGCCCATGTGGAAGCTAATGTGGCAAAATAGAAGATGTTTAAATGAGTTTGGAAAGAATATTATTCTCCCCAAAAGCTGAATGCACCCAAATTAAAAAAAAATCAATCACATTTATAATTGTTACTTAAAAACACAGTATGATGGATATAAATGGATAAATGGATAAAATGGATAAAGAGAAATTGGAATTAAGATATATGCCTATAGAGTCTTTTTATACAGCCAAAAACATGTATATGAAGATTATATAAAGTAAAGATAAAAAGAAAAAATATTTCCTTTAATCTTAAAGTTTCAGAATTGAAATAGATATTAAAAGGAATTTAATTGAGCTCATGTCTGAAACAAGAACACTTTTTACAGCATTCTTTCTGCAACACGAATACCATCTGTAATGACCCTTACCTGACCACCAAAAGTGCTCAGTATTCCAGGCATGGGGATCATCCAATGAATAGACATAGCATTTGGAGTTGAAATCTCATATATGAGGAAAACCCAGGAAGTTAGTATAGTTGGATTGGAGAGTATGTGGAGGACAGTATAGTGTAAGAGAACTGCAAAAGTAGGACAATTCCAGATTGTGACAGGCTTTAAAATCCAAATACAGGAGTTTATGTCTGATTCTGGAGAATTAGAGTTTATATTGAATAGGGAGTGACATATTCAGGCCTGAATTTTAGGAAGATCACTCTATTAGCTGAGTGAATGATGGACAGGAGTGGAGAGAAACTTGAGGTAGGGAGACCAATCACTGGGCAATTGCAATAGTCCAAGCATGAGGTGTTGACTTCCTATATGCCAAGGTGGTGACCTTGTCAAAGGGAAAGATATTGTGAAAGTAGAATCAACCAAACTTTGATTGGATATGGCAGAAGAGAGTGAGGAGTTGAAGTTAACCCCTAGGTTGTAAGTCTGATGACTTGTTGGGGGTAGTGTTGTCAGCAATAATAGGGAAATTGAGAAGAGTATATATATGCATGTGTCAGGGGAGGGAGGTGATGAGTTGATTTTTGGACATGTTGCATTTACAATGTTTATGAAACTCCCATTTTGGTATGTCCAATAGGCAACTGGAGATGCAAGAGTAGAGATCAGGAGGGAAGTTAGAAATAGATGAATGTGTCTGAGAATCATCATCGTAGAGGTAATAATTGAATCTACAGGAAATAATGATGGGCAGAAGAGAAGAGATCAGACCACAGCTGACTTGTTCTTAATATTGAGACTAATATCTGGCTAGCCCCGTCTTTGAAACTTTATTTTTACCCTAGCTGTGTATAACTGCCTGTAGTTTATGTTGTACCACTGCGAATTTTAAGAACCTGGTCATTTTTTTTTAACAGAAGGGGAATCAAAAGAATGGTTTGGGATATAAATGAGGCCAGAAAAAAGCAAGACTCTCTCTAGGATGCTATTCAATAAGTACCCAGTTCTATAATTATAGTTGGGAGTATATTTCCAGTGACTTTCTAGACTTAGTGTCAGAGCCTTTTGATTTCAAGTCCCTACAAAACATTTTGCCAGATGAGAAGGATTGTCCTTATGATCAGAAGTCAGAAGAAAGAAGAAATGGATATAGAGCCACATGGTGTTGGAGGGAGTGGTGGTTAGGGATCTAAAATCATGGAACTGACCGAGAGACCAATGAAGATTTGACTAGATCGGCAGGCTATTGGCCAGGACTGCCAGGCTGGCAGCAAGAGCTAGTCAATCTTCAGAGGCTGATTGAGTTTTGCAGCATCATTCTGGGGCTTCACACAAGTATTATATTGAGCTTCAAAAAACTCCAAGCAGTTAATGCCAAGAAAACACATAGTTTGCCCAGTTTGCAGACTGAAGCTTTAATGAGAGAAATTTTCCCTTCATACTGTGATAGGGAAGAGGAAATGGGGAATATACTCATTTGGGGAATGGTTGCTGAAGTTGTTTTCTAATGTTCCTTTGCTTCCTTTTGTTATTTGAGTTAAATGCTTTTGGTGATTCTATGTTGTTGCTTGCTTAAGTTTCTGTTAGCATAGTAATACTGAATATCTAGACATGAATTGACTTCAGACATCTCTGACACTTACATCATCAAACTACACACAGAAGAAAAGAGCATACCCCCACCCCTTCAATGATCTCAAGTTCATGAGGAGATGGTCTGGGCTGTCCTATTTGTGTGTGTGTATACACACATACACACATCCATACATAATATATATATATACACATTTATATATACATGCATATATGTGTATATTTATGTAAACATTTATATATAGAAATATGTGTGTGTATTTGCTTTGCCTTGACCTTTAAAAATTAGCTATTCTCACTTACTTTTTATTAGTTTTTGTGCTATGTGGCATTTTTCTAACCAGTGGGAAATTTAAATAAACTTATTGCCCATAACTCACGATATCTGAAAACAGCATTTTATTTGGCAGCTACCCTATAAGAAATCTAAACAGATCAATTCTCCCCTAAGCAAAAAACAAATCCTCTACACTTAATATACTATTTTAATAACTAAACCACCTCCATCTTTCATAATCGTGTATATGGAACTTTGGTTTCATGGAAACTTTGATTGCTGGTGAATTTGTGAATCAATCATAGTGAGGCCACTCCGTTCTTCAAGCAATTAATAGGCTTGATTAACTAGAGAGCTTGGAAATGATTAGTTGCTTTTGCCATAGATGTCTACAATTGCCCAGGCATAGATAGGATATGTCCTAAATACCTGAGGATTCTTGGTGGATTGAAGCAGACATTTTTTTTTTAAATTTAGGGAAACAATAATGCATTGTAGCAGCAGCAAGATGGTACATCTTCTCTGTGTCTGCTATCTATGGAACAAATGTTCTCTGTCAGAATTTGAAAGTGCTTAAATGATACAAGAGAAGTGAGGCCATAATAGCTAGAATTCTTATTCACTTTCGGGCCGACTTGATTTTCTGTCAGCCACAGGAGAGTAGGTAAAAGAAAAGCAGAACTGACTATTTAAGAGAAGACCTAGAAACAGTGGGGAAACATCACTTGCTGTCCATTGAGGCCATTTGGTGAGGCATGTGAAACAAGGTCATGAAGTGTGGCTTCTCTCTTTGATCTTGTCCACATCCCTCCCAGTCCATTTTAGAACTTTTGGTTACTTTGTGGGTTTCATAAAAAAGTCACACTGGCCAATCATACTAAAAGCAAGAGGAATATTTAGAGTGTTTGAACTCACAAAGGGGAAGCCTTAAGACTTATGGGGATGAACGACGGTGAGACCTCAGAGGGCAAAAGCAGGGATGGATAAAAAATGGCCTAGACTTTTAGCACAATGATCTTTAGATCATAGAGTAAAGAAGAGTGGAGTACAATCAAAGTGCCACAGAGGTCACTCTTTGGCCTTGACATACCTTGCTGCAATTTGCTTATTACAATGGCTAATAATAAGTTTGTTATTTTAATAAATCACTAATCTAAAAATCACTAATCTCATCTCCTCTGCCATTTTGGCAGCATGATGAAGCCCCACTTTGGGGCTGGGACTAGAAGTTTCTAAAGCTTCTATATGGGAACTGGCAGATGACATATCTCTTACTAGATTTACCACATGGTGACAGCTCACAGTGAAGTCAGGAGCCAATGTCTCCAAACTTCAGGGAAAGTTAGCCAACACTACACGTTTCCTAGGACATCCCAGACACTAAATCAGCCTAGGACATCCCACCTTTAGAGACAGCTACAAAACAGCTGCACACCGCAGTTTTTATCAGGAAGGGCAAGCTCTCACTTAGTTCTGACTGATTTCCCATCTTTAATGTACTAGGCACAGTGATGCCCAGGATTGATCTTGGCCTAGAAAGATGAGGAGTTGAAGTGTTTAGCATGAGGATTTCTAGACATTGAAGACTCCAGAAAAGGGTGGTTATTGGCAGGAGGGTAAGCCAATAATAGGGGCAGATTGTCACATGTAAGCCTTTAGAAACTCAAAAGGTTGCTTGGGCAGGGTTGGGGGGGGTGGAGAGGGAAGCCAGAAGTTTTTAAGACTACCACACCATCACAACCCATCACTCTATTTGGATCCTAGAAGAAAGAACCTTTTCAAAAGCACAGAAACAGGTAATTAAAAAACATGTGTGAGCCTGGACCATTTTCATACTGAAGAGACTTATAGGGATGGAGAGTGTGTTCTTTAAAATTTTCTAAAGTCTGTTTCTGTCTCTCTGTCTCTCTCTGTCTCTGTCTCTGTCTCTCTCTCTCTCTTTCTCTGTCTCTCAGCATTAGAGAACATTAGGGTGCATTATTTGCTATTCCCACAACCAAAGATGTCATGGGCAGTGCTCCTGTAATGCTACTCTCAGATTTACTAATATGTTCACAACCATTATATTAAGTGTACCTGTAAGATTGCTCTTAGTGGGGTTAAGAGGCTGAACTGTGATTTATAGGGAAACTTGAGTAGATGCTGAATGGACTGGGTAATAAACATATTAGATCTATCTGATATAGAACAAAACCGTATGCTTCCTTTTCTACATTTATGGATATTATATTTTCAGAACTGAAAATTTGTGGTTTTTAAATGAATTTTTGCTTTTAATTTGTTGTTGGTTCATCTTCATTTAGATGAGGTTGGGAGTGGGGGAGAGTAGTAAAACAGTATATTTCCCAGAGGAAAAGGAGTAGGTGCTAATTTCCATTTCTTAATTTGAAAAAAATATAGATCATAGAAGTCATGTCACGAGATTGGATGTGGAGAAGCATCATCTTGATTTTAATCATTACATTAGATTGCTGTCAACGTTGTAGAATCAATTATTAAGTACTGGTTTGTAAGCATTTATAAATGGAATTACTTATTATTATTTGTCAGCATAGGTTCTTTAAGATGAAATAATTCTAAGCAACCCTGTTTGTCCTTTTGGTAATAGAATTACTAGATTTTAAGTCATAGAATTTCATAGACCAGAGGTCTACAACCTGTGTGTCATGGACCTCTGGACATCCTTGAACTGTTGAAAGGGGTCTTCAAATCCAACTATGAATCCACAGATAATCAAACATAATTCCTCTAACCTGAAATAATATGTATTAAGTATATATGCATGACTACTTTCATATATGTATGTTATAATTATTAAAATACACATGCATTTAAAAGTATGGCTGGATTTATAATAGGAGTTTTGGGAGACTATTTCTCCCATGTCATTTTGTCAATTCAGATTGTAATCACAATCACATGGGGAACAGTTATTGTTATTATTTTTTACATTTAAAAGGAGTCCCCATGCTCACAAAGTTTAAAAACACTGTTGTAGCCTTGCTATTGTCATATTTTAGAGAGAAACTTGACAAAATCTTTCACGACATCCTTCTAGAGAAGATGATAGTATTTTGACTAATGATAGAACAGGCAGGTAGATTTGGAACTGTTAGAATTACCAGGCCCAAGGAGACCTGAATAATGAACTGATGTCACCTTGGAAAGAATTTTATAATAGAATGACCAGAGCTCATAGGTGAAGGCACAGATGATATGTTCACCAAACTGATGGGCCATATAAAGTAGGGGGGAGGGTGCTAGTCAAAAACGTTAAATAGCAGAAACCTGGGTCATTGTCACATGAATTATACTCCAATTCGAAAAGGTTCTCAGAGTTCATCTAGTTCAATTTATGTCTAAACAAGATTTCCTTCTTCATCCTGTCCTTGACCTTCAATAATTTGTAACATTATAATGCAATCAATTCCACTCATAGACAACTACTTATTATAAATGCCTCTCTAATACTGAGATCAAACCTAATTGAAACCTTTGTGCATTTGTCTTTGTTCTGTTAATCTGGAACAAGTCAGAACTGTTGATTAAGAAAACACACACACATCTACACATACATGTATGAAATATATATGTGTATGTACATATGTGAATACACACATCACTTTGCAAAGAGTTTTGTGTATGTGAATTAAGTTAACATACGCAACAACTCTGTGAGATAAAATTCTCTGGATATTATTATCCACATTATAAAGATTAAGTATGCCAAACTCAAAAATGTCAGGTGATTTATACACAATCACATAACTAGCTAGTAAGTGGCAGAGGCAGGATTCCCACCCTGATTCCTCCTGACCTCTATCCAATGCTGTCTCCATCTATTTCACATGATTATTATGAGGATAAAATGAAATTATATATTCAAAGCACTTTGTATACCTCAAAGAGCTAGACAAATGTTAATCATTATTATTATTATTATTATTGTTATTATTAGCTATAGTTTCTGCATTCAAGAATTTTGCAGTTGATTTTTTTAAAACCCAAATGCAAGACCTTAAATTTATCCTGACTACATTTCCTCGTTAACTTTTGTCATAATCTCACAAGGTACAGAATATAGAATACAGGATGACTACTAAAATTATATGAGAAGTAACTGTAAGATTTGGAGGATGACAAGCATAATATGATTCAAAATTATATCTGTCCTCCTCCCCCCTTGGTCTTACTATGGCTTGTATTATGTGTAAAACAAGAGCAGTTACACTTCTCAAGTTTTCTGCCAGATATCATGGGTTGGATATCACAGGAAATGATATGCTTTTATTACTTAAGGAACTCTTAGATGAGGAAAATCATTTTAACAATGGAAATTAGTATTTCCTCTTCAATTTTTTATAGTCTTAGGGAGGGATCTAGGGCACTAGGAGGTTGAGTAGTTTGCCCATTGAATCACATAATCTGTGTGGGTCAAAAGCAGTAACTTTGTTCTTCATGAGTCCAAAGACAACTGTCTATCCACCATCCCACGAATAACTTAGAAAAACACCTTCTTGGCAGACAATGATAATAAGCGGGATGACTTCTAGATGAAGCCTACCAAGGACAAAGTCATGTCATTTCAACTGAAAGAAAAGTAAAACTTTGAAAGAGTTTGTGGAGTAACTGATAGCTTAAGTATTTGAGCTCCTTTCCCATGAAAGAGATACGCTTTATTTCTCTTAGAGGACAGTTACTATAAACATATAAAATTTACAAGGAGATAAGTTATAGGATAAAGAATTTAGAAATGAAGGAGATCTTATGAGATTTCAGCACAATATACAGAAGGAAGGCACTCCTAGCAATTAGAGCTGTACCGAAATACCACAGAAAGGCCGTCTGTTTTATATGGCAGTAAACTGTCCACCATTTGAGATCATCAAGGGAGGCTGACTGCCCACTGTTTCAGAAATGTCACACTGGGGATCCTTGCTCAGGTCTGTATGTTGGATTAACTGGCCACTGTTAACTCCTATCAACCAGAAGTTGCCTAGTGCCTTCATTTACAATTAGTGTTTATATATTTTCAAAATACTTTCATGTTCATTATATTATTGTTTACTCAAAACAGCCTCATGAGATTGGCTGATACCTCCTTCAAGGCTCACAGAATATTACACTTGGAGAGGATATAGTTATTATTTAATCCAGTTTCTTTATTTTACATATGATTAAGAGAGATACCAACAAAAGTAGGTACCTCTCTGAGGCCATACATCATCCTAGCCAATTCCAGATCAGGCCCTATAAACCAACTCTCCTGGTTCACTTCAGGGAGTATTTTTGCCACTCCATTTATCTGTTTCATTGTCATTACCAAACCTTCTTACATACCTGGAAGCCCAGAGGCTTGGCTGCATCTCTATTCATATACAGAGTAGAAGGCTCATCTCTGTGTTCTGATAGTTCCATCATGAATATGGAAAGAATCTTGATGCAGCAAAGCTTGAGAAAAGAGTGAGCGAAAATGTATCAGATATAATTAAGCTACAGACCTGCTCACACCGAATATTCACAAAGCACATTCCATAGTATGTCACTATATCGAGGGGAAGTTAATAGATACAAATTCATATTTAATGTGAAGTGTCATAATTTATTTTATTTTGATGCTCAAATTATTTTTCCTGGCATGTGAGAAGGCAGTAAAACATAAAAAGCAAACACTATAGCTCCACTGGAATTTCAATAGGCCTGAGCTGTAGTTAGTAGCTGAGTTAATAATGCAATGAGAAAATCCAATGAGGGTACAGAGCATTAATGAATACATTTTCAAGGCAGGGATGGAAGACAGGAAGCTTACTTCCAGTGAATTTTCACATTCGGATTAGGTAGCACGACTTATAAGGGCCAAGTGTCAAAAAAGACCTTAGCCAAATACTAAATGGGGATGGTGGTAGCGTATTTTGCTTCTGCTTTATGATTAATCAGTGATGTCAAGTTTCTGGGGACCTTTGGGTGCACAATTAGCCCCAAACTTGATCTGTTGCCCCCATAATTGGTTATCTGAAATTACAATTATATTGGCATATAGAATTAGTATGTCATTATTTGAACATATTTATTATTTCATCATGTGGCTCCCATGCTGGAACTGACTTTCTTATCTTAACAAGTGAAAATTTGGGTCACATTTTTTTCCCTTTTCCATTTCAAGTATAAGGACTTCTTTTCCAAAGACATGTCAGAATGAGCTACATTGAACTTTGGCAACAGCCCCATGGGATGGTCTCCTGGTGGCTTTTCTCACAGCAGAATTGGCAAGACCAGAATGAGTGGGAAAGGTTGGAACCATTCAGAATGTCCAGCCCCCGAGAGCCACTGTGGCGCCGCCATCCTTTTTGGTGACAAAGATGGCTTTTTTTTGGTACCAATCTTCTTTCAGGACTTGTTCCTCACTCTTCTGATTATATAAGAACAATGGAGGCTCCATCCTCCTACCTATTCCCAAAACAGGATACATTTGTAGTGTTGTAAATTACTTTGTACTCTGGATTTTTGCCAAAGGACCCTGCTCAGTTTTTGAGAGCAATATAGTATAGTAGAAAAAAAGCACTGGCTTTGAAGGTAGGTGAACCAGAATTCAAACCCCACCATTAATGCTTACAATCTGTGTGACCATGAATAAGTCATATCAACACTCTGAGCTTCAATTTCCTCATCTGTAAAATAATTATGGCAGCTTCCTCACCAAGTTGATGTGGAGATTCAGCAAGACAATGTATTTATAGAGCTTTGGAAACTTTAAAGTCCTATATGCATTTTAACTGCAATAGTTCAACTAAGTGATGTCTTTTAAGATGTTCTTTAGCCTGAGAAATAAATCATTCAGCCTTTTATTCAGCAATTGATAAACATTACCCCTCCCTTGTCTGTTTGCTTTTCTTGCCCCGGTGTCCCCAGGAATACTATCTCTTCTTGCCATTTCTCTTAGAATCATTGGCTTCCTTCATGACTCAGATGAAGCATCCTCTTCTGCAGAAAACAGATTCTAGTAGCTGATAGTGCTTCCTCTCTCAGGTTCCTTTCCATCCACTCTGCCTATAGCTGTCATGTACATTTTTATATACATGACATCTCCCTCATTAGAATGTAAATTCCTAAATGCAGAGACTGATTTTGCTTTTTCTTTGTATCCTCTGTTCTTAGCACAGTACCTGTCATAGAAGAAATGCTTAAATAATGCTTGTTAATTAATTGATTGGTTGATCGAACACTGTCCCAGCCTTAGGTTGCTGTGGGATCAGCATGATCTAATAGAAATAATGCTGTATTTTGAGGAAAGATTCTTAACCTTCATCCTGGGGTCCATGAATCTGTTTTCCTTTTCAGTGTTATGATAACTATATTTTAACATAATTAGTTTCTTTCTAATCTATATATTTTATTTTATGCATTTAACAATATTATTCTGATAAAGGATCCAGAACTTTCACTAGACTGAACAAGAGGTCCATGACACAAATAAGCTTAATTATCTGTCATCTAGAGTCAAAAGATATGAGTTTAAGCCATGGCTCTGCAGGTTAATTAACTTGAGGAACTTGGGAAATGTTTACTCGATTAGGAGACAGGATGTGAGTTCAGTCCTGGTTCTTTTACCTAGTATGGGTGGATCTGGTAGGGGAGTCTTGGGCTATTTTGCGTGTTATATCAACCCTAGCTTTGTGTTAAACTGTTCAGAGCAAATTCCATGAGAGTATGTCCATACTGCATTGTAGGCAGAACATGAATTATCTCTGTCCCAAAGGCAAGGGTAGAATTAATCCTGAGGTAGCATAGTATAGTGGGAAGTGTTGGAATCTCTAAGACTTACTTGGATTTATAAATTGCCTTTGACACTTGATAGCTATGTAACCTTAGCAGAATCACTTGAACTCTTTGATTCTCACTTTGCTTGCTATGAAATGGGAATAATAACTGTAATGACTACCTCACTGGGGGGCCTTGAAGCTCTAATGACAAATGAATATGAAGTGCTTTGCAAACTTTAAAGTATCATAAATGTATCAGCTGTCATCAGAATTGTTATCAGTGGTCAGTGATCACTTTCAACCTCAACTTTTCTTAAAACAACTACTATGTTCAAATCAATAGAAAACAAACAAACAACAACAATCTAATATGCTAAGCTGGGGTGGGGGGTGGGGGGGAAGGACCACATTGGGATGACTAAATAATGCATGAGTGGGGCTCTTGTTCAGCTTACGGTCTAGTAGGGGACTTACTAGATAACAGTGACAGATGAGTGGAGAAACATATCTGGAAAGTGCTGAGTAGTTCAGTTTGGATGGTAGTCCTCTTGTGTATAGGTAAGTAGGGCGTGCTAGCCTTAGACAGCAGAGAGAATCTGGCAGATGTCACATAATGGTGAAGAAACACCAACTGAATAATGTCTACATCGTTTGGGCTCTGCTAATTGATTTGCATAGTGAAGGTGCTGGGTATGTCATCCTGTCTGCCTCTAGTGATGTTAGAAACCATTTCATTAGATTTTATGAGTAGTGGAGATGAAGGTTTCTAAGGTGTGATAGCTAGACATATGTCATGATTTTAAATGATGAATTTCTGTTAAAAAAAAAAAAAGAATTTAGCTTTGCTATGAGAGGTAGCACTAATGAGACCACTCAGGGATTAATCTAGCCCTACCCCAACTCCCACACACAAAATCACCCCTTCCACACACTTACCTTATTCTAACAAAGTTAATCAGGAGGGCTATGTAGTAATTACATGACTCAGCTCTTTCCCCAAAAATGTTTGGTATTTGAAACTATCCTTTAAACAGAGATGAATCACCTTTGAATCATAGCAATTGGCACATACTGGGAGGTTCTTTATAGCAAAAAGACAAAGGTAGACTGAGGTCCTCAGGAAGGAAATTAGCAGAGAGGAGTGGACTGAGAATCTCTCCCTTAGCATTGGACATAAATAATTGTGGCACCTTATGTCACGCAGTAAGTGTGAAAGTCACTCCACCCAACCCTTAGATAATTCTCAGTTCTTCCACAAACTAGAAAGGAATCATGATCCCTTGTAACATCTCCCTCACAAGCTTGTAGTGATGATACAATGATATAATATATGTAAAATGACTGAAAAGTTCTCTCTCTTTCTCTCTCTCTTTCTCCTCTTCCTTCCCTTACCCCATTTCCTCCACCCTCCTCCTTCTTCACCTCTCTTCCTTTCTTTCCCCTCTTTTTCATCCTCCCTTTCCTGTCTCTCATTTCTCCCTCTTTCTCTGCTCCTCCTTCTCTCTTCCTCCTCTCCTTCTCCTCATCCTCACTCCTCCATCTCCCCTCACCTTTTCTCTCTCTCCTCTACCTCTATTTTCCCTCCTTATTTCTTTTCCTATATACACATGGCAAAAGCTTCCTTTTTCATAGCACTTTGAAAAGCACTCAATTAAGGTAGTAGTAATTATATCATTTCTGTTTTGCAGATCAGATACCCAGAAGAGATATGTATTCTAAGGGAAATACTGAGGTGCTTCACTTCTAATAGTGTAGTTGATGAGCCCCCAATGGTGTGCTTCCCATTAACAATCAGCCAGTAAGTTTAATTAGATTTTAACAAAGATATTTATTAGGGTGGTCTAATATAAACAGATGGTATAAATTATTCTTCCATGAAGCCTGGGGTGCACACTCCCATAGACACACAGAGTTTCCAGGGAAGGAAGTAACTCAAGCTAGGAGTACAATCAAAGTAAAGTACACATGTAGAAAACATACGGCAAAAGTTAATTTATAATCCCTGATATTACATGGCCTAGAAGTCCTTTCTCTTGAATAGCTTCCCTTAGTTGTCATGTCTCTGCTAGAGGGAACACTCACCTATGCTTCCAGTGTGTCTTCTCCTTCCATGACTCTATACCTCACACTTGTCTCTGGGAGTTTCACTCCTTGAAGCTGTTTTCTCCATAATATGACTGTCTTTCCATACCCATGTCTGTCCATAAGTGTGTGTCTGGATTCCTAAACAGTTAACTCGTCTCCTACTAGCACATTAGTTCTGATGGTATAGTCAATGGAGAGGGGGTGGAAAAACATTACCCCACCCCAATATGAGTATGTCCCACAAAGCACTCCTAAGTTTGGACTGTTCAGTTGGAAAATTAATTGCTAAAAATAATCAATCTATTCAGGTATGGCTAGTTTATTTGATCAGCCAATAGCACTGTCTACTTCTTGATCTGATCAAAGAGGCTTCCCACTCTCTAAAATCATTTGAGGGTAGATGCATCAATTTTGCACATTAAAAGTTCACCATGGGTGTGTGACTATATCATGTAATTACAATATCTGATTTCAGAATAAAGGATCACATTCCCTATCCCTAACATTTGAATTACAGACAACTTTCTGGGATCATAACTTACTGACGTCATCAGATCTACATTACCAGGAATGTGGATGTTATCTAGTATTTTCTGATACCATAAGACAATTGATTAATTTAATTAATATAAAATGCACATATTTTATTTTATTTTATTGCCTGGAGAAATTCTATCAGTCTATTATTTCTTCTTTAAAAAAGATAATGACCTGGCAATTGCAAAATGGAAGTCATGTTTTAAAGTACTAGAAAGGCCCATACAAATGGTCTAAGATTCTATAGATTTCAGTGGTAAAGTTTGAAAGTGTTTCTACATGATTAATAATGCATTTCAGGGATAGTATATAATTTATTCACATTTCCTAAGTAAATGGTCACCAGTGATGCGCCTATTCAATGAGGCATGAAAAAACATGACCTGAAATGACAATCTATATTGAGAAAATCTAAAGATGCAACTTCCACAGGCCTTGGCAAAAGAAATCCTCCTAACATGAAGTACACTGGAAAGCTTTCAAGCCTAGCTTAGCTCTTCATCTATTTCATAGTTATATGCACATGATAAATTCTTAATATCTTTGCTGCTTCTAATCTTTTATTAGGAACTGTGAAGAACTATTCTTCACACATTGTTCTAAGAAAGGCCCCGTGTCAAAAGCCTGGAGACTAAAATGGGAGAAGCCGTAGAGATGGATTATTTAAATAGCATTGTGGTGGCAAATAGAACATTTTAAAGAAGAACCAAAAAAAAATTATCCCTAGAAGGACTAACACTTTCAA
This sequence comes from Vombatus ursinus, assembly GCF_900497805.2. NCBI lineage: Eukaryota > Metazoa > Chordata > Mammalia > Diprotodontia > Vombatidae > Vombatus > Vombatus ursinus. The sequence goes on along the minus strand of NW_020949548.1, from coordinate 4,468,623 downwards.
TGTCCAACAGGGAGAAACAAGGATATGCTTTTATTTAAATTATGTCAGCATGAATGAAGATGTATAAACTAGTGCTATTTTCAGTAACATGGGCTTTTATTGCTTGTGCTTCATTCTTAATAAGGTGGGGGGCGCAGATGGCTCACTGAAGCCATTATTGGAGTTGTTCTGGATAAGACTGGAATCTGGAAGAGAAGATGAAAGTAGATTTGGAATCGTTTGTCAGGGTACGAGGTCGAGTGTATGGATGGGTAACTGCATTCCAACTCTTTTAAGGGAGACTTTAATTTGACCTGCTTATGCTATTCCTAGATTGCTGAGTTTTGCTAGAGTAAAGTTGCAGAGCCTTGCTGAATTTATTCGTCGTAAATTCATGCTGTTTAATCACAATGGAACCTACAAGACACTCAACAATTCTTTTCTTTGTGCTAGTTCTCTATTACACTTGATACTAGCTTTCTCCTCTCTCATCTTGCTTTCAACCCCTCAGCCTCCACAGATGATCTGGCCTAGGTCACATTGATCTGGAGCTGTCTTAACTTGCTCTTTATTTTACAGGATAAACAATAAATTAAGTGACTTGCCCAAGGTCACCCAGGTGGTAAGTGTTAGAGATAGAATTCATATCTGAGTCCTTTGATACCATAGTCACTGTCTTTTCTCTAGTACCACATTGCCTCCTCTTCCTATATGACTTTTAGCAAATGCCCTCAGCTCAATATCACCACATCCAAGCCATCTTTTCTCAGAATCTCTGTCTCTTCACCTGTCCTCCCACCTGTCTTGGTGAAACAAGTAACTCTCCTTCAGGGACAGTACTTTTGCTTGTCCTGCTTCTTCTTGGGCCTCATTCCATTATTCTCTCAATCCTCATACAGCTGCCAAACTTGTCTTTATTCCTTAAATCCCCAGCTGCTTCCCCACCCAACAGTTATAATAGTTGAGTTAGCCTCCTGTTTTGGTGAGAAAATTAATACCATTTGTGATGTTTAAAAAATTTGAGAGACATAATTTCTGGGTAATTTAATCATTTTGTTAATTATGTCAGTATTTTTAATAAAAGGGCCAGTGGCATTCATGAATGCCAAAGGCAATCATGGGGTGGGCAGATTCACAATTTACATGCCCTTTGGAAGAGAGGTGTTCCCAAGGGTGGCAATCAACTTTGATTGGTTACCAATTAATGAGAGAATGAATGTTACAATGACAGGCTGAGAGTAACATCAAGTCAAAGAGGACTATCCCTATACCCAGACCACCCCCAGCCTTGGGCAATCTATTCAAAGAAATTTATCCCCACCCAAGTAGATCACAATGGCTTCCCACCAGGGTGGCTTCAGAACAAGATTACAAGGAAAATTAATCCAGTCTTATTGGTAATGTTCTTCAAGAGACTGAACTTTAGAAATCAGGACTTCAGAAAAAGAGGAGAACTCTGCATCTCCCAAATCATTGGCTATTAATATTCATTTCTCTTATGCTAGAGAGGAAATCCTTTGTTTCCCTCTTTAAAACTTCTCAAAAATATCACTCTTCTTTTCTTCACTTCCATCCTTACTCATTGCCAAACCTAATCCTTGTGCTTGTTACTGCTCTCCTCCTGCTTTCTACAAGATATGACTCCAAAAATCATTATCTCATTCTCAAAGATCTTTGATTTCCACTGGCTTCTTCACCTCTCCCTATGGACATGGTTGAAAAGTCACAATCTTTGGAATGCCTTCCATTGAATATTCTACCAAGCTACTCCCCTGGTGAAAGCTCATCCTATTCCTGCTAAACATCTTCCAAAGGTCCCCAAATAGTCCCAGTTTGCCCACTTCTTCATCACCCACTGTCTTCTCAGCTCCTGACAATTTGATTTCCATCTCCGCTAGTCTGCTGAAAGTAAAGTCATCATGTCTTCATTGTCAAATTCAGTAAACTATTCTCATTCCTCTCCCTTCCTCATAACTTTGCAGCATTTGATATACTTGATTAACCATCTCTTCATTCTAGTCCAACAGTCACTGGCTGCCAGGGGCCCTTAACCTCTAGCCAAGGTATCCCCAAGAGAATAGCAAAGGGATGTTAATAAGGTTATAGCTGTAACATAAACTCATCATTGCCCTGCTTTTAAGTTTATATTGTGCCTAGGACTTCAATCATTTTGAAGCAGAAAGGAGTACAGTAGAATTTCTCCTAGGAGTGGGTGGTGTCACAAAAAAGAGAGGAAGATTAACACACAGGAAGAAATCACCCTGGTAACCATACTTCCCAGAACTCAATTACTCTGTCACAATGAAATCTATTCATCTTCTTGGATAAAGCACAAATGGAAATTACCATAATGTGATGAGCCTGTATAACACCAGAATCCTCATCCCTCTGTGGTTTTCCATGCTATCTACAGGAAGCCCCAGAGTGGAAGAAAGTCTGTGCCCTCTTCAGGCCTAATGGCAATAATTGTCACAGATCAATTTAACTTCTCAAATGTGGCAGTGGTAAAGATTTTATTCTTTCATGTTCAGATAAATTATTTTCTCATTGCTCTTCTCCTTCAAAAGACTGAAAACTCTGGTTCTTGTTCTCTCTCTCTCTCTGTCTCTGTCTCTGTCCCTGTCTCTCTCTCCTTCTCTCTCTTTCTCCCTCTCTCTGTCTCTATCTCTCTTCTTTTTCCTCTCCCTCTGTCATTCCCTCATTCTCCCTTTTCCTCACTCCTCCCCTCACTCAGTGTTATTCACTGAATGACCTCCATTAGAACCTCTTTGTTGATGACCTCCAAATCTCCATTTCCTGTCTGACATTCATCCAAGCTTGAGACCTATTTTTCTAAACTCTCAAGGACTATTTCCAAACTGCATGTTCCACCAATGCCACAACTCAATCTTTTTAACTTGTTTCTTCCTATGACTAGTCAGTAGCATTATCATTTATCCAATTTCCCATATTCAAAACCTTCTGACTTCCTCCTTCTGCATTCAGGTAGTTGTCAAGTTTTATTTATTCTACTCAGAGAATTTCTCTACCACCTCTCTCCCATATTGCTACTGAAAGCATCTTAGCCCAGCCCATTATTACCCATTAAATTGCTGTGGCCTCCTATGCAGATACCCATCTATGATCCTGTAAGCGGAATGGGGATGTGGTTTTGTAAGTTCTTCATAAGATCAGAGTTGTGATGGGAGAAGAAAACTTGTAGGTGTTTGAGTGAGACAGGGATAATAATATCCTCTACCTCCTAGGGTTATTATGAAGATCAAATGAGGTAATAATTGTAAAGTGCCTAGCATAGTGCCTGGCACGTGGTATATGTAAATGCTAGCTATTAAAATATTTTGAGGCAGCTACGTGGCACAGTGGATAGAGTGTTTAGCCTGCCATCTGGAAGACCTGAGTTCAAATTTAGCTGCTTACTAACTGTGTGACCCTGGCCAAATCATTTAACCTCTGTTTGATTCAGTTTCCTTGACCATAAAAAAGGATAATAGCAATACTTACCTTGTGGGGTTCTTGTGAGATTAAATGAAATACTGTATGCTTGGCATACAGTAGCTGCTATATTCCCTTCCCTTATTAAGTGTACCACCTCACCTCCCCATTCTATAGATAAGGAAACTGAGAGGTTAAGGGGATTTACTCAGGGTCACAGAGGGACTAAGTGTCTAAGGCAGTAGGAGTTCAGGTCTTCCTGAATCTAAGACCGGTGCGCTTTGTACTATATGACCCTGCTTTGTTTCACTAGAGAGGTAGAAGGTACCTTTCCCAGATGTAGTCAGTAAAAATAATAATGATCATAATAATGGTGACAGCTGATCTGTATATAGCATATGAAAGCTGACAACATAATTTAATTATATTGTCATTTCAACCTCACACATATTGGATTTAATGGGCTGCTAGGGGGAACCATAGTGCACCGAGTGCTGGGCCTGGAATCAAATCCATCCTCACACACTTAATAGCTGTGTGACCCTGGGCAAGTCACTTAACCTCTGCTTTCCTCAATTTCCTCAACTATAAAATGTTGATAACATCACAGGGTTATTGTGAAAGTCAGATGAGACAATACTTATAATGTGAAGAATAGTGGCACATAAGGACTATATAAATGTTTATTCCTTTCCACCTAAATTTATTTGAGAGCCTTTATCTCTCAATAGAGCTTACACGAAAAGTTGGGGAATTTCTGAGGACCTAATCTTTCTTCCCATTGCCTTTCCTGGATTTACTTGGATACCTTGGCTCCTTCACTGAATCTTTATAAACATTTCAGAGAATTTTTGCATATGCCATGGCTCATTTGCAATGTGGTGAAGTCCATACACCCCTTCTCAGAGGAAGCTTTGCTCCTTTGTTCATAAACAAAGGAAATGCTAAATTTCAGATACAGGTTAGCAAAAATAAGATGTGATTATTTTTCCCATCCAAGTTCACGAACACTCTAAAATTTATCATCCAAGTTTAAGAACTTTAAATTAATGCACCATTCACGTCTGCTCCTCGTGTTTCAAGACAGTTCTCTAATGGCTGTCTAATAGATGAAAATCTCAGGGATCCCTCAGTTGACTTGGAGTTTCAGGTGTGTTAGCTCATCCAAATTGGCCCACCCAGAGCATCCTGCTCCCTCAAATTTCCTACCATAATATTAGTCCTCTATAAAGACATTTTAGTCTTCTATAGGTCAAATTCTGCCTTTGCAGAAATGTATCTCCCATTTTGAACATCGTCAGTATGAAAATAGCTATTCCAAGAATTAATATTTTACTTAAAATCATATTTTAATGTACCACTTAATGACATTTGATAGAATCCATACTGCATGACTCTTACCAAAGTCATAACTAGTAACTGTGGTGGATCAGCATGAGGAACACTCTCAAAAGAACATTTTAATGCTAATTCATCTGAGCAGCAGAGGGGTGAGACCCCAAGACATGAGAGCATGGGACACTGCTCAGGTGGGTGCACATAGATACACTGAGATTGTAGGCCTTTTGGCAGAAATGTGAGAGCCACATAAGGTCCGATCAGGAAACATGGCATGGGATGTAGGGCAGCATGTGAGGACTAGGCCAAGGGGTTCACCTGGAGTACAGAAGATGGGAAGGGTAAGTATGGCTTCTGGTAGCTTCTTATGATAAATTATTTTTCTATTTAGTTGTGGGTTGGTTGTTTCTATGTGGCTGAGTGAATGCAGTTGCTGTCACAGCTTTCTATGTTCTGTAGCTCTGGGAGAAGTTCCAATTGCCCCATCTTAGTTATACTTTGGCTGGTATCTGTTGAATACTTACTCTTTACCCAATATCTTCAGGTCAGCTAGGTAGTGTGGTAGATAGAGTGCTGGGCCTCAAGTCAGGAAGATTCATCTTCCTGAATTCAAATATGGCCTCAGATACTTATTAGCTGTGTGACCTTGGACAAGTCACATAGTCATATATGCCTTAGTTTCCTCATCTGTAAAATGAGCTGGAGAAGAAATGGCAAACCATTACAGTTTTTTGCCAAGAAAACCCCAAATGAGGTCACAAAGAGTCAGACAAAACTGAATAACAACAAATCCAACATCTTGCTAGTGATTTCAAGAGAGACAACATCTCCTTGTGTCCAAGGAGATGACAATGTGAAATTACTGCTGCTCTTCTATCTTTGAAGGATTACTAGTGAATTAGGGTCCCCCTCATTTATATTACACTTAGGTAAAATGTTATGTGTATTTCCCTAGCAGGTGGGACATAGAAACAATAGTTGATCTCCTTCTGAAATGTCCTTGGGAGAAGCAAAGTTTGTACACATGTATTTCAGAAGTCTCCTGGATCACTTAGCCCTACGATATGGGACTTTACTTCCAAGAGCAGTGAATGAAAAACAAAGATGACATTTTCTTAAATGTAAAAATAAATTGGTCAAAAATACTTTGAACCCCACAGGGGAAATCTCTCATTATTTTTTATTTATTCATTTTTCCCCAGTGGTGGCTTACCAGCCTGCTTGACCCTTGCATTTTTAATAACAGTAATCCAGGATATAATGGCAAGCCTACACAGGCACTCTAACTTCCTAAATAACCTTTCAGAATTGTAATGTTCAGAAAATACAATGAACAGTAGCCTTTATCTAGGGCAGGCCTTGCTGGGATTTTACTTTAGCATGTACTAGTGTTTGCTTTAATATCAGCTAGTGGAAAGGATAGTGTATGTGTGCACATGTACCTATACATACATGTGTACATATAATGCACTGAAATACATATGTGTATGATACACACATGTATATATGTGCACGTATATTTCTGTCTTTTATATTATATTATTATATTTTGTTATATTGCATTATATTTTATATTATATTAATTATGTTATATTATATAATGTTATATACACATGTATTGGGAAGTTTGGTGAGGCAATATAGTCTGGTTGAAAGGGCATTGTTGTTGAACTGATTCTTAATGATCAGTTATCATTATATCCAAGTACTAACACAGTAAAAATGGAAACAACAACCTACTGAAATGAAATGCTGTGAAATTGCAATGGACAAGCTGGGTCCAAGGAAGGGCATGCATCCCACTTCTTTCCTTTTGACATAAGGATTTCGAATGTGCATCACTACATAGAATGTTGGACTTAATTGATGTCTTTGGTTAGTTTTAATGAACAATATTTTCTTGTTTGTTTTTTTTTAATGATTCTTGATTTTAAGGGATGGCTCTGCAGAAAAGGAATGGGATAGGACATATTTGGAAATATAAATGATGTGAAAACAAAGGAGATTTTAAAAAAATATGAGAAAGAAAAGAAAGATCACTATATTTGGAGTTAAGACACACTGGCTTCAAATACCTTTCTACCTTAGCTTTGAACTAGTTGTGTGACCCAAGATATATCATTTTAATATCGCTCCCCACACTGGCAACATGGAGATGGCAATTGCATTTATCTCACAGATTGGTTGTTCAGCTCAAATGAGATAATGTATGGAAGACATTTTTTTAATCCTTAAACTCCTATATGAATGTCAGCTATAATTATGACTAGTTTAAAACTAATCCTCTCAAATGAAAATGAAGGTCATTTTATAAACCATTAAAAGAGAATTTTTTCCCTCTGCCTTCCTTTTATCCTTCATAGTACTAGCAGAACATCTACTTCAAGGGTTCTTATCCTGTGGTCTGTGAACTTGATGTTAAATATTTTTATTACTATGTTTCCGCATAATTGTGTTACTTTGTAATTCTCCACAGTATATTTAGGCATTTTAGAACATTAGTCTGTAAATAAATAAGTAAATGAAAAACAGAGCCTAATGTACCAGAAAGTGCCATGACAAAAATGTTCAAGAACCTCTGGCGTACTTAGAATGAGTCCAAAGTCAAGGAGTCCCATATGCATCTCCCCCACCCCCAACCCCAACCCCTACCACTGTCTTAGAATTACTGAATCAGAGCCAAGGTTTTTCTTCTTTTCTACTTCCCCATCCAGAAATCAACCAGTGTGGGGAATCTGTCTTTAAAACTTAGGCAGCCAAGATAGCTGAGATGTAATCAAAGAGAGTAAAATAAATTCTAAGTTTAGGCTAAAGGGCACATTCCTGCTCATTGTGTTTGCTCAGACAAGTCTGTGAAAATGTGGATCCTCCCTTTTGTCAGACAGGTGATACGGAAATTGATAAGTCTCTTAGACCAAGATTTAGGTGATCCAAGTCACATACCCCAATACCCTATTGTAATATAGCCAACCTCTTATTGTAATATTCATTTTCTCATTAATTGTTAACCAATCAGTGTGGATTGCCACCCTCAGGAACACCCACTCTTCCAAGAGCATTATAACTGTGAACCCACCACCATGAGGAGTCTTTTGTCTAAGAGAAAAGGCAAAATAACCATCCTTTTATTAATAAATATGCTGACATTATTAATAAAATAATTAAATTACCCAGAAACTATGTGTCTCAAACCTTTTAAATGCCACAGTCCCTTCCCCCTTCCTCTGCTGATGAGAAATAATGGCCCCCACAACTTTCCTTCCTCCTTTTCCTCTTCTTGTTCTGTATTGTCTTATCCCATTCCAAAGTAAATTCTTAGAGGACCAGGGATAGTCTTGCTTTATTTCATTTGGGTCCCCAGCCATTAGTATAATGCCTGACACATAGTAAATGCTTTATCCTTCATTCATTAATTCAGTATTCAAAAAGCTAAACAGAGACTTCCCATTGGAGACAAACACCCAAAGCTTGGGCCATACCTAAGGGCACTTCTCTCTGACTGGAGAACTGGGAAAAAGTTTCCTTCATAAAATCCCTTTGATGAAAAAAAAATTTGTTACTTTGCCCCCATCCATAAAAAAATGAAAAGGAAAAGAAAAAAGGGGAAGAAGAAAAGAAAAGCCTTTAAAAGAGAGAACTTTGGGGAAGTCCAAACACATTACTCTAGGAGATTTGAAAGTCAGGGGATACACACACACCCACACCCACACCCACACCCATACCATACACACACACACACACACACACACACACATACTCACAAACACACAGAGACATCTGTGTGTGTGGGGGGGGGAGTTGTATGATATTTTTGTCAATGAAAAGTTGATCTCCAATCTTCCTCAAAATTAACCCTTTCTACTGGTCAAAAGGGACCTTGGGTCCATGTGGTACAGAAGAAACAGCGCTGAACTGGAAGTCAGGCCTTGGTTCTGTTATTAAAACATTCTATGACCTCATAAATCATATTTCTTATAGAGACCTCCTTTTCCATATCCCTATCCATGAGAAAGTTGGTTAAGAAAACAGCTAAAATTACTTCTAAGCTCAACATTTCTAGAATATATGTCATATTGCTCTAGAGCCAGAAGACTGAGGATCAAATTCTGTCTGTGATTGTTCCTTAGGTCTCAGTTTCCTCATCTGTAAAATGGTCAGAGGAATTATTATTGCTCTTTTCCAGGCATAGAGCTATGATTCTATATTCCTTATTATTTATCTCTACATGTTTGTTTATATTGTTCCCACCCACCCCTCTCTTTGGCCACTAAGCCAAAACCTATCTGGACTTCACAGCCAACTATTTCCGACAAGCCTTTGTTTACTATCACATCTAATATGATGTTTTCTTCCTTGGAGTTCCTGTCACACTTATCCATATGATATGTGAGTCACAACTCAGTGCCTTATGCATAAAATGTCTTTAATAATCATAGGCTGAATGTAACTTACCCAAACACTGACTTTTATTTTCTTCCAGCTCCTTAATTTTTAAGTCTGGCTGTTCCTTGAGGACAGGGCTTCTGTCTGAGTCTCCTCCATATTCTAAATGGCACCAAACATTAGCTTCAAAATATGTGATTACTATATTAGGCAACTAGGTGGTACAGTGAATAGAGCTCCAGACCTGGGGTCAGGAAGATTCATCTTCCAGAGTTCAAATGTGGCCTCACACACTTATTATGTGTGTGACCCATGGCAAATCACTTAACCCTATTTGCTTCAGTTTCCTCATTTGTAAAATGAGTGGGAAAAGGAAATCGCAAACCGCTCCAGTATCTTTGCCAAGAAAACCCCAAATGGGGTCACAAAAAGTCAGATGTGACTGAACAACAATATTAACATATGACTATTCAAACTATAGTTGTGATTGTAACCTCTGAGTTCAGCACACCTTTGCAAACAAAAAGGTGACCAGTCAAACAAACCAAAAGTTTAAGGTCTTGAGCAGCTCTAATGTGCAGGTCTAGGTGCTTTCCAGGTTCAAAGAAAAATTATGCAGCCTATTTCAAGGCAAAGAGAAAGATAGATTGGCACCAAAAGCACCTGACTTCAAATCTTGATTCAGCCACTTATTGTGTGTGATCTTGGTAAGTCACTAAATCTCTCCGGGCTTCAGTTTCTTCAACTATGAAATGAGGGATGTTGGACCAGAACATTTTGAAGGTACTTTCTAGATGGCTCTTAAGAAGTTTGCTCCATCATTGGAGGAAACAATATAAGCACGTGAACAGATATTTCACAGTAATTTGTTACTGTTTCTCTGATAGCTCTTTGTGAGCAACTTCCTCTGCAAACACATCTCAGCCCCCTCTGTGAGATTTGCTCCCCGCAAGGCCGTAAAAATCAGTACCGAATAAGAAGTAAAGACAAAAAGTTTCAGCAGAGATGGGACAGAGGAGAAATCATTCTGACTGGAATCAGGGAAGACTTCACTTAGGTAATATTTATGGCAGGCCCTGAAGAATGAGCTGGTTCCGGGTGCGTAGAGGAAAGTATAGAAGTTTGTTTATATGTGGCAAATTATATGAACAAGGAAAGTGGACATGTGAAAAAGAAATTAAGGACATACCACTCCAAATTTTGAAGCTAAGGGTTCATATTGGGGAACCTTGGAGGATAATGCTTAAAGGGATGACTAGGTTAGATCCTGGGGTACTCTGAATGTCAGGCCTTAGAGGTTGGATTTTATCCTGTGACAGTGGGGAGTAATTTAGGATTTTTGAAACTGCAAATGAAATGATTTTGGGACCATAGAGTTAAAAAGGGTCATAAAGGTCTTTTAATCAAGCCATCTCTACAACAAATGAATTCTGTCTCTAATAGGTTCAACAAGATAGCTTTTACCTCAACATGTCTTTTGGCAGAAAACTCAGCATAACATGAAGCCGTGAATTCCATTTGGGGACAGTTGGAATTGTTAAGGAGTTTTTAAATATATGATGGAAGAATTCTTCACACCTCCCACCTAGTTTCTACCTCTTGTATGATGGGGTCCTAGATCTTGACCTAGAAGGGTTGTCAGAGACCACCCAGCGCAACCCCCTTATTTTACATACATGGCAAGTGAATCTCAGGGAGATTTACCCAAGGTCACACAAGCAGAAAGCAACAGATTTGGGATTACAGCCCAGGTCCTCTGCCTACATTGCTAGTGGTTTTTTGAATGCACTTCTCCTTCCTCTGGAGCTGTACAGCTTGCATCTAACCCTGCTTGGCAACTCTTCAAAGATTTGCTGATAGTGATCATGATGCACCTAAGCCTTTTTTGTTTCCATGGTCTGATGAATGTGGTGTCTTAAAATGATTAACCTGGGCAAAATCTGGACTGATAGGTAAAAGAGGGAAGGCACTAGACATGGAAAGACCAATTAGGGCATAACAGCAATAATCCCAACAAAAGATGTTAAGAATCTAAACCAGGTTTTCGGCGATAGTAATGAAAAGGAGAGGAGAAGCCTTGCAAAGAAGGAACTGGAAAGTTAATATCCAGGGGCTTATTATAATGCAGGAGTGAAACAAGCTGTCATCTAGATGTCAATTTTTCAAACCTATGATTTTAGGTTGTTTTAAGAGGGAAAAAGAGAAGATCAGAAGAAATGTGAATCCCTTTTATACCAGTAATAAATGGACACTCATTGGACCTGATTTTAGATGTAAGTAGGAAGCAAATTGCTCATCCTTCAGAGATGCATTAAGTCCCTAGGGTATCATTTAGCCTCTGGAAGCAGTAATTTACAAACTGGGAGCCTTATTCTGGGGAAAAAAAATAAAGTTCAAACATTTCCACAAGTTAAGCAAGGGGAAAGTACAACTCAAAGACAAAATTGAAACAGATGATTTAACCTAGTAGAAAAAATTTCCCCAAAATAGAAAAAAACATTACCTTCCTCGACAGAGATTCACTAACCTTAGCATACTATACTTAGAACGATAAAAAACATAGAAGCTAAGTTGAAAGAGACCTTAAGGGTCATCTATTCCAACTCCAACCTTTCCAAGAAATTATAATATTCCCCACCAAGAATTTATTTTTCCAACTTGTCTTTGAAGTTCTCTTTTGAGAGGAATACTGCTGACTCCCGAGATAGCCCATTCCACTTCTAACTGGCTCCAACCATTTAGAGAGTATTTCCTTCCATCAAACCAAAATCTCTCCCCTTTGCAACTTCCATTCAATTCCATTATTAATCTGCAACTATATACAATGAGATACAAAAACAAAAATACGGACAAGTGAGTCCATATTTTGTTCTAAAGGCAGCATGAAACTAATAAAAAATGACGCAGGAGATAATATGGTCAGACCTGTGTTTTTTTAGACTATCCATGGGGCAGCTTTGAGAATGGTAGATTGGAATGAGGAAAGATTGGAGGTAGGGGGTCCACACAGATTATTCAAAGTCTAGACAAGAGATCATGAGAGCTTTGATTAGTGTAAAGACTATGAGAATAGAGAGAAGATAGATGTGAGAGATATTGTGAAGGTAGAATCTATACATTCTGGCCATTGCTTTGACATGTTGATTAAAGAAACATTACACTAAAATTATGAACTCATTGGTACTCTTTTCCTCTATGCTTCCAAACAGAAAAAGTCCAATCTCTCCTTCACACGACAGCTCTAGGTACATGAGGTCTAAGGAGCCTTACTTTGATTAATCAAACAATAAGGGCTTATTAACCACCCACTATATGCCTGTCATTTTGGTAAATCTTGGCAGATCAATAGAGTGGAACTTTCTAGTTCCACCTAGTCTTATTTAGTTCTTGTCAATCAATAGGCCGGAACTATCTAGTTTCTTTTGATTTCCCTGGACAGACAGAAAAGTCAAGGTCTTGCCCAGAGTGGTATATTAATTCATCCATTCAAAAAATTTTATCAGACTCCTCCTATGTAGAAGATAGTTGTATAAGCTTTCTCTTTTCCCATCGTGCACCACCTGCAGATGGTATTCTGCTCACTTTTCCCAGACAGGACATATGCTTTAACACTATGGTCCATTTGGTGAGTTATATCCAAGAGAAATTTAGGGAATTTGTTTCTTCAGTTCCAAAGGTATTCCCAGAAGATCAAGGGAAAATATCGTCCAACTCCGAGACCTCCTAGTCACATGAAAAGACTGTAAAATACTTGCCTTGTATCACATTTAATTAAGTTAAATTTAACAATCATTTATCAAGTGTCAACTATATGTGAGGTAAGCATAATGTATACATTAAATAAGCACAATGAATACAAAGACCAAAACAAAAGGGTCATTCTAGTTTTGAGCAGTAAGTGGTGGGGGAAGGGGAGGCATGATTGTAACTCTGAACACTGAAGAACAGGTACATTGATGTGACTCTGCATCCAAGGAATATGTAGGGCAGGGAGTATAAAAATCAAAAAAAGGTTCTGTTGACAGCTCCCATGTTATTTAGTCTTGTGATTTAAAGCAACTTGTTTAAAATCAGGCACTGCGTATATATATTGGGCAACATATAGTATGTGTTATAGATACAAAGTATGCTACATTATATTTTATACTTAGTATACTTAGCATTCAAGTATCCTTACATTAGTGTGTAGAAATTTTTCCAAAGCCCTAAAAGAACATATTTACCAAATTGCAACAAGCACACATGCAGATGTGTGCATTTATAAATACATATATGTATACATAGAAACATATATGGGTGTGTATATATGTATATGTATATGTTTATGTGTATATATATATATATATATATACACACACACTAGTATACTAAGTATGGGAAGCTAGGTGGCACAGCAGATTGAGCACCAGGCCTGGAGTCAGGAAGACTCATCTTTCTGAGTTCAAATCTGGCCTCCAACACCTATTGGCTATATGAACCTGGGCAGGTCACTTAACCCAGTTTGCCTCAGTTTACTCATCTATAAAATGAGCTGGTGAAGAAAAGGCAAACCACTCCATTATCTTTGCCAAGAAAACTCAAATTGGGGCCACCAAGAGTCAAACACAGATAAAAACAACCAAATAGCAATAATAAATATAGTTAAGTATACTAAGTATATACCTATACACAGTATATATACACATATGTATGTATATATACATGTGTGTATTTATAAATGTATCTACATGTATATATCAGCTGGGATATGATTAATATACTGTTTTAAGCCTTTGAAAGGACCTCTGCAAGACTGAAGTATCTATTTTACTTCTTTGCTTTATTTTTGTACACGATCTAAATAAATTTTTTTCTTTTCTTTATTTTTCCTTAGAATGAATGTGATGTAATGTGATGTAATGTGATGGATGTGTGTTGGTGTGTCTGTTTCCTGAAAGGTAGAAAGAAAACTGAAAACCTAATCCCTGTATCTTTTTCAAATTGTTACATTCCAGCATGATTTCTTCCCTGCTCCTCTGCTGTGACATGATGGGGCCCTCTTTCTTTGCTTTCTGGATAGCTCTCCCTGCCAGCAGGCTGACTCCGGGAACCTAGCTCTCAGAGACTCCAAAGAAAAGGGAACATTGGTGAAACCTCATCATTTGCATTGCTGACAGCTGCCAGTGGATTCACAATTCATTACTGCAGTGTTTTAGGACTGATATGTGCAGGGCAGCCTAGCACCATCATAGGTAGCAGGAGATTGGGCTGCAAATCTCCTTGTAAGAGTCTGGGTGACTGGAATCTACGCTGACTTGGAGCCAAAAAAAAATCAGGGGTAATAGAGATGGAGAAAAATGCTGTGTGAGCTCACTCTGTTACTTTGTGCCCTGTATTAAAAGACAACACAAAACAATCACACCTTCCCTGAGTTTCTACAGAGGAGAATAGTGAATAGCAAAATACTGAGAACATAGGAAGTATACTTTCTAATTCTATTTATCCAGCAGTCTATGTAGGTAGCTTTTTAGTATATTATAAGAAAAGGCGGTTTTCCCAGGATCATAAATTTTAGAAAGACCTTAGAAGTCATGCAGTTCAACCCTCTCATTTTGTAGATGAGGAAGCTGAGATCCAAAGAGGAAAATAACTTTCCCAGAGTGAAACTCCTATTAAATGTGCGTGGTAGGATTTTAATCTAGATCTTTGTGAATCCAAATCCAATGCCTCATCTCTCTGCTATGCAATCCAAACCCATCAATTCACAGAAGAGCTGAAGTAAGAATATTGACTTGCCTAAGATCATGAAGTGGTAAATGTCAGAGCCAGGCTTCCAAATGCAGAGTCAATGCTCTTTTCCTAACACATCTCCTTGCTTCCCTAGACAATAAACTACCTGAGAGAAGGAATTGTATTATACTTCCTTGTAACCCCACAGCACCTGTAAACAGGTAAACAGTAAAATAGGGTTTTACTACATACTAAATACTCAGTAGAGCTATGTTGATTGATCCATTGATCTAAAACTAGCATCCTGTATACATCCTTGTATAATTGCACATCCAGACAATTTGCAATATGACTTTCAAGATACCTACTGGTTTCATGTGTATATAATCTCAACCCTTAATGTTATAGACATTTATCTTCTATTGTTTCCTACAACCCTTAAAAAAGCAGAATTAGAAGAGTCTTCTGAGGCTATACAGACATGCTTTCCTCATCAGCATCATCCCATTCATAACCATCATCATTAAACAAATTGTAAATCTTTAGTAAGCATTCTGTAGGTTTCTACTATATAAAACACACTCTGTTAAATGCTGGCTGGGTTAAAAAAAAGAAAAAAGGAAATTTGGGTGTAATCTCTGGATTTTCTTCTCTCATAGAGCCAATAATCATTATGACAGATTAACCTGCTGATAAGCCATAAGAACAGTCTGACTTTGGAGGTGAAAGGAACCTTATACATTATGTTGTCCATTTAAATGTGGAGGAAAGTAAAATCTAAAGCAATGACTTGGGCCTAATGTCACATAGCTAGTTGGCAAGAGAGGAAGTGCTAGAACTCTAGTTTCTAGGTGTGTACAGTGACAGTAAAACTGTACTAGAGTATATTATTATCATTATCAATGTGATTATTCTCATTAGAGATTTATTAGTATGCACATAGCTTCTTGGGGAGAAACTCATCAAAGATGTAGTACATTATAGTTCTTCTGAAACTTCCATTTAAAGATTATGAGAAGTCTGTGATACTGTGGATGAGAGGAGAAAAGAGTTCTCTTCTGTCTTTCTTCAGAGAAGCAGGTGTTTGCATTTCTATGGGGTACTTAGAAGCATCAGGAAATAGATGCATGTTGATTGCTGGTTTGGGAGACCACCTGGGAGTGCTGAGTGATGCAGGATGGCAAGAGAGTCAGCAGCTGTGCTGAGAATATGTCCCTGTGAGACTGGAGAGTGAGAGAACAAGAGGTGTGTGTGTGTGTGTGTGTGTGTGTGGTGTGTGTGTGTGTGTGTGTGTGTGTGTGTGTGTGTGTGTGTGTGTGGCTTGGGAGTTGGATCAGGGGATCTGGGACTGGGAACCAGTGTAAACCTGTGAATTACAATGAGTTTCCCTAGGAGCCTGAACAACTGTGCTGAGTTTCAGGAGTGTCTAAGGGGATAATGCCATTAAGGGTTGAGAGGGATTCCTTGTAACCTGGTATCTGTTGTTCCCTCCCAAATAACATATGTCAGTATGGAAGGAGTGATGATGGATGGAGACAATTTCTGTCTAATATGGTGTATTTAAATCATGAGCATCTGAACTAGTCTGGATTTTGAGTATGTAAGAAGGTTGTCAGAGTGTCATTGAGTGAAGTAAAATAGACATATTTTCAGACACTGGAAATAATAAAATAACTCATCAAAAATAAATACACAAGGAAATTGTCATTTTGGATGGAATTTGTTTTTAAAGCACACTTGCCACATTTTGCTTTTAAATTTTTTTTTTTGTTATTGTGTTTGCAGTTTTTTTCTTGCTATTAAGGTTAGATACGATATGGTTACAATATGATCATTTTTATGGAAGACTATTTTCAATTAGTTGTTTCTCATATTAATATACTGTAAGTTCCCTGAAGGCAGAGGCTGTTTCATTTTTTGTCTCTGCATCGCCAGTGCCACACCGCACTTTGTACACCCTGGGGTAATGGCTGTTGGCTTAAATTTTCACCCCTTTGTGGTACGTTTCTATGTCTGTACATTCTTTCATATCCAGTATTGATAAAACAAGCCGGTAAGCAGAAAGTTTAAGTGCCTTGTTTTAGATCACATAGCAAGATGATAGAAAAGCTCAAGATCAAATCTGTGCCTTTTGAGTTTCTGGATTTGGAAGCTCAAATATGGTCAACTGCTGGGGGTGGGGTAAGGTAGGTAGAGATTGGGAAGAGGTGTTCAGTGTGCGCTTTGTTCTTTTAAATATGACCATGAACTTAACCTCCTATGCTACTAGCTAGCATAGAAACAGACAAAACATTTTCTAAGGAAACACTCATTACATTCAATCAGGTAATAAAGGAACTGAAAGTTTCCTTGAAGACATATCCAGGACACGAGAGACAAGATAGGCAGCAGCCCAGGATGAAATAATTATTGATAATGATGATGGTGATGCTAATGCTTCAGTGCTTTAAGGTTTCTAAAGCATTCTACATATTGTCTCAATAATTCCTTATAATGCTGTGAATTATGTTACACTCAATTTACAGATCTGGATACTGAGACTGAGAAAGGTTTGACTTGCCTAGGGTCACACAACTAGGATAAGCATTGATATAGTGCCTACTGTGTGCCAGGCACTATGGTAAAGACCTTTTAAATATCTCAGTGGAGCCTTACAACAACTTTACGAGGTATAGGTGGTATTATTATCAACATTTTACAATTGAGGAAACTGAGGCAAATAGCACTTAGATGATTTTCCCAGGGTCACACAGCTAATAAGTTTCTGAGGCTAGATTTGAATTCAGGATTCCCTGACTCCAGGCCTGGCATTATATCTAGTACACCATGTAGCTGCCCTCCTAAGTTAAGAATTGGGTTTAATAGTGTCATAGACTGCATATAAACTATATTGCATTCTCAAAGCTAGGCTGTTTGTATCTCCCCTTCATGGTTCTAAAGGTAGCCTTGAAGGACCAGGGGTGATTAATTCTCTAATCTCACCCACCAGTGTGCTGCACCCCACCCCCAAGATTATCAGCTGTGTAGATCAGCCTTAAGTAGATTTTAAAAGGGGGTCTTTGTGAAGGTGGTACATTATGAATAATTAATATAAAATATCCTTAGAGAAGTTTGTGCCACACTCTTCCTCTAGGACATAGAGTTCAGGAGAAAATAGACTCAAACTTAAGACAGTATAGGATTGACTCACAGATCCTGGTTACTGGAAGCCCTTTTCTCCCATTTGTGGGGTGCTCAAGAAATTCCCCTTAGGCATCATGTGATCTCATTGTTGGGGTCATAGAAGATCTATGAGTTCAGTCTGTCCTTGGCTCCAAATGATACAGACACTGCTGTTAGCAAACCAAGGGATACCTTTTAGGATAACAATGGGAAGATGGGACCTGCTGCTTTCCCAGTGGTAAGATGCTAGGACACTGAGGGTAAATGCAAAGTCCAACACCCTCTGTATCCTTAGAAAGTGGAAGGCCCTCCCCTGACCAATGGAGAGAAGAGAAGAAAACCTGGCCTAGGTCGATGCTGAACCTGAGGCCTCTCCTTCCCTCTGATCTCCAAGCATTTCCAATAAATAGATAGATAAACAGAAAAATGAATGAATGAATAAAATAAAATCACTTTTATAAGATTTTGGGTTCTAAATTTCCCCCCTCCTCTTCCCTCTCCCCAAGATGGCATGGAATCTGATATAGGCTATACATGTATGAACATGTTAAACATATTTCCACATTAGTCATGTTGTGAAAGAAAAATCAGAACAAAAGGGAAAAACCAAGAGAAATAAAAAACAAACAAAAAACAACAACAGCAGAAAAAGAGAAAATAGTATGCTTCGATCTGCATTCCAACTCCATAGTTCTTTCTCTGGATATGGATAGCATTTTCTATCATGAGTCTTTTGGAAATTGTCTTAAATCACAGCAATGCTCAGAAGAGGTAAGTCTAATAAAGTTGGTCATCACACAACGTTGCTGTGACCTTATACAATGTTCTCCTAGTTCTGTTCACTTCACTCTGTATCATTTCATGCAAATCTTTCCCAGCTTTTCTGAAGTCTGCCTCAGGCAGATATGCTGAAAAGCCATAGGCTCTGGTTTCTGGAAAAAGCTTCCTTTCTTCACTTTCTTGATAATTTAAAGATTATTCCTGGGAGTTGTGACTAAATTTCCCAGCCTTCCTATTTGATGCCCTTTTATTCCATCGAATGATTAAAAAAAATCAAACTTAGTCTAAGGCCTATGTTGTGATTGATTAATGGAATAAATGCCTAGTAAAGGTATCAGAGCTAAAGTGTTATGGAGTGGTTTTAACTCCACCCTTTCAAAAGGAAAATGTTCAAATGGGAGGAGAGAGGGAGGGTATTTAGGACATTTTCAAACCTCACTCAGGGCACATAAATATCTTTTTATAGTGTTTTTTTTTTCTTCACATTATGGAAACAATATATAATATTTGCTACCAAAAGCATAATCCAATACAAACCAATAAGCATTAATTTAGCACTTACTGTATATATATATATATATACATACATATATATGTATGTGTATATATACACATACATATATATGTATGTATATATAGTATTGTGCTTGTTGCTTATGAATTTAAAGGCAAAACAAATCAAAACAAAACAGTTCCTGCACTCAAAAAGCTACTGGGTGAGGGCATTATCAAGCTAGAAGGATAGTGACTTAAAAAAAAAACCTAGGAAATCATTATTTTTAGCACACTAGTCCTATAAATATATGTGACATTATATAACCTAGAATATTAATCACTCAGGAATATTTTTAATTTCTTATTTAACATAGCCCAAGGATTATAAGACCTTTGAAAGTAGATTTCAATTGAGATGAAAGAAAATACTAGAGTAACCATTTGCTATAAATTCCAATATGACTATATCTATGCTGAAGGAAATTAGTCTGGTAAATGTAGGAACTATGGTGAAGTGAGATGACCTGTTAGAAGGTTATTGGAAAAGTCCCAACAAGAGTTAATGAGGGCCTGTACCTAGTGGGTGTCTTAAGGCCTGCACTAGAGAGATAAAGTGAAGTAAAAGCATTAGCAAATGTAAAGAGGAAGGCAACTCACACTGGCTCAGTAGCAAGCACTTATCCCAGAGTCACTGGGACCAGGACAGATACTGCTCCAAAACTTGCTATGTTCAACAGAGAAGATCCAGTTTAACTTTATATAAACTCTCCATCTTTCTTTCTCCAGTTGTTCCAAACTTTGCTGATGTGCTCATTCTTCTCTTTAAGCTACTCATCCTGCTAAGCAGCTGGTGAAAAGCACACTTGATCAGAATTTTGCCTCAAGGTCTCACTCACGGCCTTCAAGTGTCAGGAAATGATAACTGTAGTCTTTTCTCATGGGGAGAAATATACCATATAAATGCACATGTTGTATGTATTTATGTATGTATGTGATATCTTCTGTTTGTAACATTTGCCTATTCTTTTACCTAAATCATCTCCTTTGAGTCTCAAAAGAACCTTGAGCAAGAGGGATTACACATAGTATTATTCTCATTTTGTGAAAGAGGAAACTGAGGTTCAAAAACTATAAGTGGCTTGCCTATGATAACCTGCTAAGGTCAGAGGCAGAATTTGAACTGAGGTCTTCCTGCATCAAACTCCTGTATTCTTCCACTGTGTGATGAGGACTTCTAAAAACTCTGAAGGATTAGCCCTAGACGATGGAAACGTTGATGATAAAGGCATAGATGTAGAATCTGAAAAGACGTCAGAGCTCATTTGGTCCATATCATTTCATAGATGTCTCGACATCAAGATTTTGTCCAAAGTCATGAGGTAGTACATGACAGGTATACTAACCGAGGTCTCCAACTTCATATCAAAGGCGCTTTCTGCTCCCTGTCTTCTGTGCACATGCAGTCTGAAGAAATATTCAAAGTTTGTTGATTTGAGTGCAATCTCCTAATTGTGCCTAGAGCACTCATTTGCTTTAAGCAGCATTTTATTTATTTATAAACTTTATATGTTACAGTTTGATGAATATCTGGTGCTTTATAAAGAACCATATTGTTATTAAAGAGATTGTGATTATGGTGGATGTCTAACAACTCTAACAGAAAGTTTTACAGTACTTGGTGGGGGCTCAAAAGCAAACCTCCACTACCACCTGCTGGCAGTAATATGTACTACAGCCAGGGGCTATTAAAGCTAATTAGAAACATTCAAAGTCTACGCCTTGCAGAGCCAACTCTATTGAGTGATGAGATGCATTTAATTATAGAATTTTAGAGCTCCAAAGGACTTAGGAAACCATCTAGTCCAGCACTTTCACTTTGTCATCTCCATTCCAGACTATTTAGCCCTTCTGTCTCCAGCCCTGAACTGGTGTTTCCATCCCTGGAACACTATCCTCATATTGATGAGTTTTTCCTTTATCTAGGCTGGACCCAGGCCCACCTCACCACTTCTAAGACATCACCATGTTGTAACATTGTACATTTATGTTCTTTACTCCTAAGACATCACCACATTATACCATTATGTGTTTATATTTTCTACTTCTGCACCTCTTTTTGAACTCTAGCTATAAGAACAATAATTAAATCAACACTTTATTCCTAGAAAGAACATGATAGTCAATTACCCTGTGCCGCTAATCATAATGCCATCTGACTTCTCTGCCCAAAAATAAATAAATGAATGAATGAATAAGCATGTTAGCAAAATGTTAACAAATAGATAAATGAATGAATGAATGGATGAATGGATGAATACCAAACACATTTTGGTTTTTTTTTTGTAATCAGTCTTTTGTATATGTTGTCTTTCCTTGGACCATCTTACTGTATTTGTATCCTCAGTGCATAGCACAAAGTCTGAAACATAGTAAGCACTTTACTAAGCCATTCATTCATGCATTCCTTCATTTACTGGTAAACTACAATGCATGGTCCCCAATATGTAGGAAATTATATCTTTATGAAAAGGGGTCCAAGAGAGTTTTGTTATAATTTATTTTAGACCAGTACTGTTAGGTCTCAAGTAATATGTATAATAAATCCCACAAAGAGGTCTTATGTATTTGAATTTATAAGTATGTAAAATTATAATTATGCAAAATGTGGTAATTGGGTCTAGCACAATGGAAATATGCAATGAAAATTTGAATAATGTAACCACTCTGTGGGAGTCATTATTTGCACTATTTGGAGCCTATATGGGAGCCACACCAGTATTATAAACAAAATATTAATCTTACACACTATTCAAGGGTAGCTTTAAAAAAAGGCAGAATTTTAAAATTAGTTAGTTTCCTATAGAGTATGATTTGAGGAGCCCTGGGAAGGCTGTTTACCATATGTTGCCACATTTCCTAAAATTCCAGCCTTAGAGATTCATTCCTTTGGATGAGGCATTATCTTCCCTGGAGACTTAGGACTACTGTAAAACTGCTGCCAGTCAAAAATTCTAACAAGATAGCGAACATTAACAAAAAATGTTTTGTAACCAACACAAAAAAATATTGTTTCAGTAACTTAGAGTGTTGCCTGAGGATTGGAGAGTTAAGTGCCTTGATTCTGATCACAGAACTGGTGAGAGTCAGGCCAGGTTTCATGAATTTAAGTACAACACTCTGGCATGCTACACTGTCTCCTTTTCCACAATAAATATAATCATGATCTAATTCAAAATAATAATGGCAATCTGGGAAGCAGCCAAATGAAGGCAGTCTAAATGGTGGAGGGCCATGAGTCTATGGAATATGATTATCAGAGGAATAGGTAATATTCATCTTGGAGAAAGTAAGACAGATTCTGAAAGCTGAGGCTAGAGAAGATTCTGAATTTTCACGTATTCAAAGAGTTATAATGTGGATGAAGAATTAGTTTTGTTCTTTTTAGCCAGAGGGCAGAACCCGAAGAAATGGGTAGAAGTTGAAAAGAGATCAAGTTATGCTTGATTCAGGAAAAATCTAATAATTATGGGTGTTCAAAATTTGAATGTTTGGAAATTTGTGGCTTTGCTCTTAGTGAAACTCTTCAGTGGCTGGATGACCAGTTGTTAGTAATTTATACTGTGTATTCCTATGGCAGATAAGTCCTTCTCATTTTAAAATTCTGTGAGTTTGTTTCTATGTCTAAAAGCCTATTTAGGTTGATTACTATCTTAAGACCTCTATCTTAGGAATTTTTGCTTTAGGGCAAGTACTACACAATAAACTAAGGAAATAGGGCAGAATGGCAAGGGGGTGGAGTCAACCAGTAGTAGTCATCTGATAGCATCATTTTAAAATAAGTATTCTTTCTAACTATATGTTAAAGTTATTTCTCATAGATTTAATATATTTCCAATAGGTCTTGCTATTGATTTAGAAATCCTATTAGCACTTGTTAAAGTGTAGCCTTAAACAGTTAATGAGTGAGGTTACTTTTGTTTAGAAATATAAATTTTGTACATGAGGCAGTTAGGGAAAGAGTTGCCATTTCAATAGCCACTTTTGAGATATTCATCTGCTAAAATGTTTTTCAACCTGGATAGAGATTTAATAAGATAAATGAGCCGGTAGTAGTGAGAGGTGGAGTTTGGTGTGTTTGGTCAGCTAATTACATGTCTTACACACAGCAGATTTGCCAGCCTCTCTCTACCCAAAAAGATCCTTAATGTATAGAAAATTTAGAGGGGTTTTTTCCCCCTTTATTGGCTTCTTTGGTTTTTTTCAGCTATAATATTTCGTGATGCAATGAGATAGAGACAGATCATGAATATGATCCAATGTGGAAATTCCAATGTTCTCATTTCTTTTTCATGCATCCACATTTAGAGTACAAAACTTAATTGGAAGATAAAGAAAGTAGCCAAGCCACTAACACATTAATGTAAATGAATTTTTCAAATCCTAATTAATATGACAGTCAGAATCTTTGGCAGCACAAATTGCACTGGACTCTTTGGATATGGTTATGGGACTATTTAAAAGAATGAAAAGGGAGTAGAAAAAATAGGTTGCACATTCAGAAGACAAATATTGCCTAATTTGTCATGTTTTCCCTAGCTCCAATTGTTGTATTAACCCAAGCAAAGAAAGATAGTATATAATAGTGAAGAGACAGTGGACCTCAGTATCAAGAAAACTTAGGTTCAAGTCTTTGATACTTATTAGCTGTGTGATGCTATCCAAGTCAGAACCAGCGTCTCCCTGCCCAAATATATCTAACTCCCTACTATGGTTAGTTGCAGAACAATTGCTGATCTGCTTTGGTAAGGGCAATTTCCTCACTGTGTGTACCCTGTACCGGAGTTCAGAAAACTATAGCCTCTGTCTAGTTCATGTGATAAGAATTTTTAACATTTTTGTGTAAAGTTATATGTATTTTAAAATATAAAAAAAAAGATTATTAGCTCAGGTATAAAAACATTGACTAGGTTTGGCCCATGGGTTTTACTTTGCTGACATCTACCCTAAATCAATGAAATAATAAATCTGGACACAAAATGTACAAACATATATGATCAAGTTAATATATTAAGGTGACATTAATTCATTTCATATGTGACATCCCCTTCCAATGGGAAGGTGGTATGAAGTACAGGAACTAGAACTTTATTTGTATTTAAGATATTTAAAACTGAACACATCTCTGTCACTTAGGACATGTGTGTCCTTGAGTCATATCACCTCTATGGGCCTCAGTTTCCTCATATGTAATATGGAATCTTTAGATGTTGTCATTAGAAGGAATTTGTATAGAATTCCTCCTAAACCATTTATCCCCTGTACAAGATGCAGAGCAGACGTACAAGATATAGCATTGGCACAGATTTCAGCAATTGGCAAAATATGTCTCCCTCCCAAGCATATACACATAAATACACAAAGAGTTATAAAAGAATACATAGCCAATTAGAACACTATTTTAGCTCTCTAACTCAAAGAACTGATACTAGTATTAAATAGAATATTTAATTTTTAATACATTTATTTAATATTTTATTTTTCCCCAATTACATGTAAAAACAATTTTAACATTCTTTTTCTTTTAAATTTTAAGTTCCAAATTCTCTCCCTTCCCTCTTCCCCTGCTCCTTTATTGAAAAGGTAAGCAATTTGATATAGATTATACATATGCAGGTATGCAAAACATATTTCATATTAGTTATGTTGTAAAAGAAAACACAGACCTAAAAAAAGTGTTTTTTTTTTAAAAAGTGTGCTTTGATCTTCATTCAGAGTCCATCAGTTCTTTCTCTGGAGATGATAGCATTTCTTGATCGTAAGTCCTTCAGAATTGTCTTGGATCATTGATTGATGAGAATAGCTAAGTCATTCACAATTGATCATCACACAATATTGCAGTTACTTTGTACAATGTTCTGGTTCTGCTCATTTCACTTTGCATCAGTTAGTGTAGGTTCCAGGTTTTCTGAGAGCAACCTGCTCATTATTTCTTATAGTATAATAGTATTCCATCAAAACCATATATCACAACTTGTTCAACCATTTCCCAGTTGATGGGCATCCCCTCCATTTGCAAAGTTTTGCCACCCCTAAAAGAGCTGCTATAAACACTTTTGTACATATAGGTATTATTCCCTTTTTTTTAAATCTCTTTGGGATGCAAACCTAGTAGTGGTATTGTTGGGTCAAAGGGTATGCATGGTTTTGTACCCCTTGGGCATAGTTCCAAATTGCTTCCAAATAGTTGAGTCAATTCACAATTCTACCAACAATTCATTAGTATCTCAATTTTCCCACATCCCAGCTTTTGTCATTTTCCTTGTCTGACATAATAGCCAATCTGGTAAATGTAAGGTGGTACCTCAGAGTTGTTTTAATTTTCATTTCTCTAGTCAATAGTCATTTAGAGCTTTATTTTTTTAAATGACTATAGATAGCTTTTATTACTTCATCTGAAAACTTCCTGTTCATATCCTTTGATCATTTATCAATTGGCAAATGGCTCTTATTTTTTTTAATAAATTTTACTCAATTCTCTATATAGTTGAGAAATGTGGAATTTATCAGAGAAACTTGCTGTAATTTGTTTTTTTTTTACAGTTATGATTACTCAATATCTTTTCCCTCCATCCTATTTCCCCCTGTTTATCCTACTCTCACTCTCTTCCTTTCACTTTCTCCATCCTTAAAAATGTCTAGGTTATTTTTTTATAATGACTTTTAGGTAGCCCAATAATTCTTAAATCATCTCACCTTGATCTGTTTTCCAGGTTGTTTGTTTGTTGTTGTTTTTTTCCAATAAGATACTTCATATTTTCTTTATTTTTTTCATTCTTTTGATTTTGTTTGATTTTTTTCTTGCTGTGTCAGTGAGGCATCAGCTTTTAGTTATCCAATTCTAATTTTTAAGGAATTATTTTCTTCATTGAGCTTTTGTACCTCATTTTCCATTTGGTCCAATAGTTTTAAAGGAGTCCTCTTCAGTGAATTGCTGTATATCTTTTCCCATTTGGCAAATTCCGTTTTTAAGGAGTTTTTTTCCTTCAATGGATTTTCACGTATCTTTTACCATTTTGGCCTTTTCTGGTTTTTAAGATGTTTTCTTTGGTATTTTTGGTGCCTCCTTTCTCAAGCAGTTAACTTTTTTTTTCATAATTCTTTTGCATCATTCTCATTTCTCCCCAATTTTTCTATTACCTTCATCATTTGATTCTTAAAATCTTTTTTGAGCTATTCTTAGAATTCTTTTTGGGCCTGAGACCAATTTGCATTTCTTTGAGGCTTTGGATGCAGCAAATTTGAATTTGTTGTCTTCCGGGTTTGTGTTTTGATCTTCCCTGTCACCATTGTAATTTTCTGTGGTCAGATTCTTTTATTATTGTTCTTTGCTCATTTTCCCAGTCTATTTCTTGACTTTTAACTCTATGTCAAAGTGGGGTTTTGCTCCCAAGATGGAAGGCGCACTGTCCCAGGTTTCAGTCCTCTCTTGCTGTTGCTCTCAGTTATAGTTTTTGGGGTATGTATATTTTCAGGTCTTCCAAGGTGGTGTGATCTAAGAAGAGATGTGGTCACTGCTCTCCTGACCTGTTCTGTAGTCTGTAAGTGACCACAAGCACTCTTTTTTTATCCTGTGACTGACCAGGGCCCCACTTCTCCTGTGGCTGCAAGCTCTGGTATGCTACTGCCCCTCCTCACTCTGGGATTACAGCCCAAGACTATGATCAGATCCACATATGGGCAAGGCAACAGAGTATGCACCTAGTGCCAGCAAAAGGACCCCAGTTTTCTGATCCCCTTGCTATCTGTGGGCTGAGAGCTCTGGAAGTCATTGCTGCCAGTGCTGATTCAATCACCCCCAAGGTCTCTGCTCTCTTGCCAGGGCATTGCCTGAGCTGGACTGCACCCCATTCTCACTCCAGTGCAATGGGCCTTTCTTGCCAACTTTCTACATTGTTGTGGGCTAGAAAATTGTTTTACTCTGTCCTTTTTTGGGGTTTTCCACTACAGAATTCATTTGGGAGCATTATTTAAAGATGTTTGGAGGGGAATTTGGGAAGTCCCTGACTTTTCTGTGCCACCTTGGCTCCGCCCCTTCTATATACAACATATGAAAAAATAATAATTCACATGACTTGAAAGACTGCCATTTGCAAGAGAGATTAAAGTTAATTTCATTGGCTTCAGAGGCAAGCAGTGGGAGCAAAGGAACAATGGATAGAAGTTACAAACAAGGAAATTGAAGCTTATGAGGAGGTTGTGAGGAAATGATGTGAGGAAAAGCCTCCTAATCATTTTTTATCCAACAGTAGATTGAGCTGCCTCAGGAAGTCAAGGGTTCTATTATTGTTGGCGACCTTCAAGCAAGGGCAAATGTGTGCCCATCGGATGGGTTCGAGTAGACATTCTTTTTCCAGTGTGGATTGGCTTAGATGGCATCAGAATTGCCTTCTAACTCTGAAGTTCAGTGATTCTTTCATCAATCCTCCATTGAGGTTCTGTCCAATATGCTGAAGATTTTCCTCTAAATCTTTTCAGACTTTGGCAGCCCAATAAAACTGTAAAATACTACATAAATCTGACCTGTTCTCTCCTGTCCCGTGTGGGCAGAATATCTACTGGCTTCATATATTTCAGAGACTTACTTATCACTTCTCTAATGAATAAGTTCAAAAAATGGCAGACAGTTCCTGAGTATACTATACAGAACAGCCCCCACAGGAAATTAAATAGTAGTATTAGGGAGGATAATAGGGGTGTGTGTGTGTGTGTGTGTGTGTGTGTGTGTGTGTGTGTGTGTGTG
>NW_020949548.1:4426525-4440535 GCF_900497805.2 Vombatus ursinus | reverse complement strand
GTGTGTGTGTGTGTGTGTGTGTGTGTGTGTGTGTGTGTGTGTGTGTGTGTGTTGGGTGTCTTTAGGTTAAAACTAGTGCATTGGTAGTTAGGCCCTACCCAACCATAATAGAAGTAAAGTTAACATCCCTCGCCCCCCACTTCTTTTGAGTAATCCTTTTGAATCCTTTTTTCCTCACCCCTGTTTAAAGACACTCACTGCCTCAGAGAATGAGCGTTCTCTCTACTGTTCTCATCCTTACAATGTGAGATCTGGTTCTGGATGTAGTGTCCTACCCCATATCCCTTGAATCCTTGTGTGATTAGAGGGCACCAGAACTAAAAGCTTGTACCTAGCTGAGTAGTTACATAGTATAAAGATGGATAGTTCTGGAACTATTCCCTGTCTTTCTCCTAATCTCAAGTTCCATGATTTTCTTCATCTGCACACACAAGCACCCTAAGTTGGGCATCATAATAAATCATTTTGCTCCATAACAATCTCTCTGTCTCTCTCTCTCTGTCCCTGTCTCTGTCTCTCTCTCTCTCTCTCTCTCTCTCTCTCACACACACACACACTCACTACTATCCTTTCTCACATATGCATGCTTAGTTACCACCACCACCCAGCTTTCACATAGCCTCATCACAAACTGATTTGTCGTCCCTCACTTCTGTTCCTCATTTTCTCCTCCCCAACCCTAAAGAATAAATTCTCTGTCATTGGAGCCTCACCTTAGTCCCATTAATAACCCTGTTTGTATGTATGCATGTATATAGTATATATGCATGTATCAGGGGAGTTATTTTAACAATTGCTCAATTGCTGACATATGCACAACACTGCATCTTGTAGGTACAGCCATCCATTCTCTGGCAACCTCACCATTAATACATAGTAGGGAGTAAGAAAGCTAAGGTGGGCAAGAGATCTTTGAGATCCTATTATTCAATCCCCTAATTTTTCAATTTTCATAGGAGGAAACAGAGTCCCAAACTAGTCCAGTGGTCTTGCTGCTACCTGGTTAAGGAAAGTCTTGCATGCTGGTCAAAAAGAAAAACAAAACTTCACCTATTTTTGTTAACTTCATCTATTTTGTAATTCTAGTCAGTTGTACCCCTGGGGGGAAAATTGCCTCCTCCTCCTCATTCTTTTCCCTACAACCAGAGGCATAAAAGATATGTGATGGGAATCATAGCATAATTTTTTCCTAACTTATCATTCTCTCTTAAGTATCAGAGAATTGAGCTAATTTGGTCTTATTACTTTTTTAATTATTGGAGGAAATATTATATAAATAGGAATCTACTATGATCTTAATTTCTCTGTTTCATATGATGCATCCTAATGTTAATATCATTTTAATATAACATTAACTGGTTTGCCATAAATTATTCTAACTCTAAGGAACTGGAATGTCAACTCACTGTGACTTCTTTCTTTAGAAATATATTATCTGATGATGGAATAGAGTAATATCTACTATGTCAATGAAATACAAAAAAGCTAAGAAAAACTGGATTTTAGTCCTAGCTCCAGCATCTACTTGGTATATGAAGAAGAACAAGTCACCTAACCTTGATATGTTTTATTTTCTTTAAACTTGGGACAATAAGACACTATTTATGACAGGATGCTGTTGTGAGCTTCGCAAACTCTAAAACTTGAGTATAAAACATAAGCTATTGCAAAAACTTAGACTACTGATGTGGTACAGCCCCTCAGAAGTCATTTACTATGGTCATGCCAAATGAGGAATATCTTTTTACAATATTCCTGAGAAGATGTGATTCCATTTCTTCTTGAAGACTTCCAGTGATGGTGAAATACATTCTCAATTTTGATATCAATACTTGCATGTTCTTGAGTGTATTCAATGTGTAGCCAATGGTACCTCATTTTCTTAATCTAGAAAATGAAAGGACTGGACAAGGCAGTATTGAAGGTCTCTTCCAGTACTAACTGAACACATCTTATGATCTTATTTGTTATTGAGGTAGGTCATTGTATTGTAATTATTGAAGGAATTTCCCCCTTCTTACATTGAACCAAAATCCTCTTCCCTGAAACTTTTACTCATTACTCTAGGGCACAGCAAAATACAGTCAATGCCTCATACTTGTTACAGACCTTCAAAAGACTCACACAGTTTTCAGGTCCCTCTAAGTCTTCTTTCCTTCATACTAAGCTTTATCATTTCACCTAATGTATCCTCATAGCATGTTCTCAGTATTCTCACCTTCTCGGTTACCCTCCTCTAGATATATTCTTGGTCTATCAATGCATTTCCAAAATGTGGAATCTTAAACTAAACCTATGGATGATCAGGCATAATATGATTCCAGAAGACTATGTGGGGGAACTATCACTTTCCTCATTCTTGATGCTGTACTTCTTAAATGAAGCCTATGCTTTCATTAGTCATTTTGGCTGTCGTATAACTCTGTTTCTTCATATCAAGCATTCAGATTACTAAAACCTTAAATCTTTTTTTTTAATAACAATTACTTCCTAGCCTTAGGTCCCTTATCCTGTGCTTTTACCTCTCTCTCTGTCTCTCTGTCTCTGTCTCTGTCTCTGTCTGTCTCTGTCTCTCTGGTTAGGTTAGAGCTTTACATTTACTTTTATTTTATTTTAGATTTTGTCAATTGTTTTCATATTTTGAGGGGTTTTTGGGGGGAGGGGAGTGGGGAGGGGCATGACTTTGTAAAACAAAATATCACTGATCAGTCCCATGATTATTATGTTTGTTTCTGGAATGGTACTGATTTTATGTTATAATTTCCTTTGCAAATATGAACTTATCTTTCCTTAATGATGACATTCTCATATGCTTTCACAGACCTGTAACATACCCCAATGATAACACCCTTTAGAAATGGTAGTAAAGATATAGAGATATGTCTTTTGACTATGCAACAAGGGATTGGGAACTGATCCAGCACTCTCATCTTTCACATAGCTAGCTATGAGAAGTCTCCATGTGTTCATTTTCCCCTACAGAATAACTCTGAAAGGATGCATTTTGCTCATTTGGCATCTTTCATCCAAGAACCTCAGAGGACATTACAAACATTATCTCATTAACTATCTCATCATTTCTTTATCACACAATCTGTCTCTTAAGTAGGTGCAAATAATTGAGGCTGGAATGTGTTAAACAACTTACCCAAGGTCATAGCCTCAACCAGTACCAAGGATACAGGACACATATAATCTTCATTTATTTCCAGTCCTTTGTTACAATAAATATGTATTTAGGCAGGATTTTTATTTGTGTAGGAAGACAATGCAATAAATGGAATGATCCTTGGACTTGGAATCACAAGGCCTGAATTCACTCCTAGCCCTGCCGTGCATTAAGTTATGTGAACTTGAACCAGATACTTGGCATTCAAATGAAGTTAATAATACATATACTTCCCCTACCTACAGGATTGTTTGTATGACAAGGTGAGATGTTGGATATGAAGTAATTTAACCATGAAGTACTATATCTACATGAGGTGTTATTGTTATTGTTCTTTTTTATTATTATTTTCTTTTGATGAAAACCAAATAAGAACCTTGAAACTTGAGGCTACTATCATGAGCTAGCTTCTCTTTTTATAGCATGTGCAATAGTCCCAAACTCCGATATCTGCCCATGAAAGAGCAAGGGGAATTCCTTAAACCAAACAAAACCAAACGATATGCGTTGTCCTGAGTTACCATGATGAACCAATTCTCCAAGATGCCTGAATCTGCCAAATATCTTCTGGCACCCAAGCAAAGCTTCATGAAGGGGATAAAAGGCTGTGAGGCAGCTTTCTCCCCTCCGTGGAGCACAGTATTCAAAGACTCTATGGATGCCTTGGCAGAAACTTTGGACTCGATTCCCTTGGCGCTCACTTGCCTCTCTGAATCCAAAGCTCCATTGTCCCATTGAGAGATGAGATCCCAATAGCATAAACAGAGATGCTCAAAACTGCTTACCAAGAGGAATGTAGACACTTCTTAAATAAGAAGGGATGGCATGCCAGATTTATAACAGTAACTGAGACCTAATGAAAATGATGAATTTTTCCATAGATTGTCGGATTGCACTTTTCCTTATACTTCTGCATGAGTGCATCTGCATGTGTGTGCATAAATACTAAGTGAAATATGTTACCAAAAAAGTGATGGTAGAGCAGAAAACTAGACCTAGAATTACAAACTTGGTTCCAGCATCAGCTTCACCATTTTTAATTGTGTGGAGGCTCAGTGTCCTGATCTATATTCAAATATGTGAAGCATTTGCAATTTCCCATGCTGAGAGTTCTTTGAAGAAGGGAAGGAGAGATCAAAACCCAAACATGACTTAGTATACAATTTAAAGAGTTTTTTGAAACACCTAAGTTTTAAGTGCTCTGCCAATTGTAAAAGGGCTAATAAGTAGAAGAAAAAGAAATCGAACTCAGGTTTTCATAACTCAGATCTCAGTACTCAATCACCTATACGATGATGTTGCTTTTCACGCACACATACACACATGCATACACGCATACATATACACACACACCAAACAACAAAACAAAACAAAACCAGAAGATATTAAGATTTTCACGTCCTGCTTCAGAGCAGATATTGGGTTCAAATCCTGCTTTTGTCACTTACTGCCTTTATGATTTTGGGCAAGACAACCCACTCTCTGGTTCTCATTTTCTTCATTGGTAAAATGAAGGGGCTGGCCTAGATGATCTTATAATATACATGGGAATGCTTTGTAATTTAAAAATATCTGTGGGAGATTATTAACAGAGATATTCCCTGTCTGTTTTCTTGCAATACAAGTGCTAATAATAATGAAACTCAGGATAGCTGGGGATTGAAAGGTAACGGGGAGGGTCATGCTTCTGACTGTGAATATCTCTATACTAGAGGAGTCACAGCCATGTATGGATTAGAAAGACTGCTGGCCTACAAATTAGGGAGTTTCAAGGAAGAAATGCCCACCACAGAAAAGCAGAAATTTAAGCAGTATAAATAAGGCATAAAATACATAAATACTAAGAGCAGAAGCCAGATGAAGGATAATGAAAGGAAGAGATAAAATGGACCAAGGAAAACTGTATGAGATTATACAAAATAAAACCCTAAGCTTTGCACATTCCTTGAACCAGTGATAATAGTCATATATCCCAAGAAAATCAAAGACAACTTTGAAAGTTCCGTAGGTCCGAACATGATTATAGCTCTACAATTTAAGTAGGAAAACAACAGGAAGGAAAGAGGGTGCCCAGCTATTGAGGATCATAGGACTCTAGATCTTGGGGACTTTGGTGACCATCTAGTTCAACTACTTCATTTTAAAGTTGAAGAAAATAAAGCCCAATACAGTTGTGACATGCTTATGTTCACAAAGGTAGTACCCATCCAATGTTGTCTTTAAATGCAGATCTTCTGACTACAAAGCAACACATTTCCACTGGATTTGGTTGGGGAAAAATATAATATATGGATGAAAAGAAATATATTTGTTCTCTAAGAAGTTGCGAATATGAAAAATTCAGAAAGAAAATACTTGACAAGACATAATACAACCATACAGAATGAAGTAAGCAAAACCAGGAAAACAATTTAAACAATGACCACAATAATGTAATAGAAGAAAATACCATTTGAAGAGGTAGCACTCTGATCAGTTTGGTGACCAATCATTTCTTCAGACAACTTGTGGCAAAGCTGACCTCCCAACTTTCAGAATTAACACCATTGACTAGAGGTTCACATTTTCAGCCATGATTGATAAATTGATTTATTTCACTTAACTATGTTTGGTTATTTATAAGGATGAGGATGGAAATCAGTAGGAAGTTCTCTTTAAAAAATAATTTCAAATAAACTTTTTATTTAAAAAAAGGATAAAGAGAGCCCAGGAACCAAAACCAGTGAAGAAAGCATATTAAAGAAGAGTATATTAAAAAATGAAAGATGGGTACCAGTCACACAGTTATGATTCCTGTTTTGAAAGAGAAAAGTATTGCCAAAATACCTTACCTCATAGATATCCTGGTAGGTAGATAAACAATTTTGTATTTCTTATTCTTTATTGTGATCTAACCTTTCTGTCTCCAATCCTGTGTGACCTTGGAAAAGTCATTTCACTTCCTTATAGTTCATTTCTCTATCTATTAAACAGCACATGCTTTTATTTCCAGCATCCTTTGAGGGCTTCTGAGTGCTGTAAAGACCAAGTTTTATTATCCAATTACATTTTTATGCAATTGTAACCAAAACTTGTGCAATAGTTCCCTTTCATAGAGGTACATTCCCTATTTGAATCTGATTGATTTTGCAGTGAATGACTTTCCGTCTCTGCATAAATCCATGCAGGAGCTTAGTGGGCGGCAGGCAAACCTAGCCTTCATTTCCACAGTCCCACTTTGGAATTCAGTTTAGTTCATTTCAAGTAAAGATAGATCATCAAATAAAAAAGAGGCTCAAACCAGATACAGACTTAAATGTTTCTTGAATTTTATCGTCACTTTCTCAGTGAGGAGTTGGAGTGCTATAATACAATAAAGGGAAACGTTTTTGTGATATTTCCAATGAGCCAAGACATAGAAAGAATAGAAATCTCAATTCTTTCAGAACTAAATTGAAGAAAAAAACTAATTTAAGTTGTGGAGAAACATTCAAATGAGCTTTTTTTTTCAATTTTTGGAGTCATTCAAAGTGAATAGAAGTGAGGATACATAATCCCAGGAAGTAGACACCAGGGAAGACCAATCCCCACCCTCCCCCACCCCAGTGCACCTAAGGGATTGTTCAGGATGATGGAGATGAGGTTATTCCTTCCTAAATCCCTCTTTTTCTAAGGCCTGGAATTTTTATTAAGCTTTGCTTAACTCCAAGATCTTTTCTTCAATGGCATGAGAGTATATAATAGTTATAGAATCAGAGTATTACAATAGAAAGTAAAGCCCAAAGTCAAAACTCTAATTACACAGATGAGTACCTAAGAGGTAAATTGATTTGACCAAAGGAATACAGTTAAGTTTAAAATCAGGTACTATAACTCAGATCTCCTGACTCCTGTTTAGGGGTCATTATTAACACCAGTGTAACTGAATAGTCATGGTATTATTTGCTTTACATTTCTGTGTCATAGCTATAGAAAGGTCTCTGATCTCAAGCTTGGTACTACTCAATTTTTTCTCTTGAAAGAGGGAGAAGGCTAATAGAAATTCAAGTCCTCTCCATTTAAGTCAAATTTAGTTGTGAAACATTTTGTACCTTGAAAAATATATGTCTGTTACATATAAAAGGTCTGTGTCCTTTGAGTATGTGATCTAATTGATAGGCTTATACACCAAGCAGATTGGGGGCAGAAAGATCCTTATACTGCAAAATATTTGTAAAAGTAACTGCCTATTCACTTAAAAATAGCCAAACAAATTGTGGTACTTGGATTCATTAGACTATTGATGTACCACAAGAAATAATGAATATGGTGAATTCAGAAAAGCATGGGAAGATATATGTGAATTGATGCAAAGTGACATTAGCAGAACCAATAAAGTGATATACACAATGAATATTCACAGTATAAATGCAAAAAAGTAACATATTTGAAATTGAACGTTGTGAGATTATAATGACTTGGCCACTGAAAAAGGTATGAGAACTTCTCAACTTCTTTTTGAGGTGGGGGGCTTTAAGTATGGAACACTGAGTAAAATATAAGAAATATGTTATTGATTAATTTTGTTGGTTTGTTTCTCTTCTTTTTTAAAAAAATTCTTCATTATAAGTGAGTGCTCCCTGGGAGGGGGGTCAAAATGTATGTATTGGAAAATGTAGGTGGTGTAAAAATAGGAACCATAAATATATCTGTTTGTAAAGTATATTATCATTATTCTAAAGTAAATGGCAAAAATACCCCTGTACTCTTTGACCTAGATATTCCACCGCTAATCATATCCTGAAAGAAATCAAACACAAAAAATAAAGATCCCATATACATGGAAATATCCAGAGCAGTACTTTGGGTTATAGCAATGAACTAGAATAAATGGGAAGGCTCATTGTGGTACATGAATCTAGTGAAATACTATAAGTTTTGAGGGACATAGAAAGTTATATGATCTAACTGATACAGAGTAAAGTAGAACTAGGAAAAAAATACACAATGACTATTGTTCTTCAGTCATTTTTTAGTCCTGTCTAACTTTTCATGATCCTGTTTGGGGTTTGCTTGGCAAAAATACTGAAGTGGTCTGCCTTTTCCTTCTCCAGGTCAGTTTGTAGGTGAGGAAACTGAGACAAACAAGATTAAGTGACTTGCCCAGGGTCACACAACTAGTAAGTGTCTGAGGCCATATTTGAACTCAAGAATATGAATCTTCCTGACTCCCGTTTTGGTGCTCTATCCACTGTGCCACCTAGATGTCTACCCTTTCCTTTTACAGAAAAAAAAACGAAGCTTGGAGATAGAGAAAGAAGTAGTAGTAGTAGTAGTAGTAGTAGTAGTAGTAGTAGTAGTAGTAGTAGCAGTAGTAGTACTGGTGGTAGTGGTGGTGGTGGTGGTGGTGGTGGTGGTGGTGGTAGCAGTAGTAGCAGTAGTGATAACAGCAAGAGCAGCAGCAATAGTAATGATGATGGATAGATAGAATGGATGTATGGTTTCATTGGTTTAAAGAACTCTCAGTGTGAAAATACCACCTACCACCACATATTGTTACTTCCCCTCCAAATAATTTATGATCTTAGAGAGTTTCATAAAGTATTAAGAGGTTAAGTGATTTGCCCAGGATCAATACAGCTAGTAAGGGTCTGAGGTGAGATTAGATCCTAAGTTTTCCTGACTACAAGTTCAAGCTCTATGCACTGTAAAAAGCTGTCTGGAGTAATTTACTCAAGGTCATATAGCTGGTTAAAATTTTTTTTAGAAGATTAGAAAATATCCTCTGACTCCTAATCCAATGTTCTTTTCACTATGCTCCATGCTATTTCTATATAAGTTTTTTGAACTTCTACATCTGTGCCTTTGTAGTAATACATTTTGGGTATCTGGAATTTCCTCTTTCTTACCTCCTTTTCACCTGTCTAAATTGTCTGCTATCATCCACAGCCCCATTCAAATCCCACTTCCTGTATGAGAACTTTCCTCACTCTTCCAACTCATAGCTGATCTTCACTTATTGTCTATCCCAATTCCAATTGTGCCTCTAGTTTTTCTCCTGCATCATCTCTCTCTCTCTCTCTCTCTCTCTCTCTCTCTCTCTCTCTCTCTGTTTCTCTCTGTCTCTGTCTCTGTTTCTCTCTCCATCCCACCCTCCCTCCCTCTCTCTGCCTTCCTGTCTGTCTCTGTGTCTGTCTCTCTGTGTGTGTATCTCTGTGTATTATAAGATTCCTGAGGACTATGATCAGCCTCTATGAATTTTTCTTGTGACTTAATTTAGGAACATGCATATATTAGAGGTGCTAAAAATTTCTGATTTACAATCACATGCAAAATCAATTTCATCCTTGATGCCATTCAGAGGCAAACAAGGTAGGCACTATTATTCTCATTTTACAGTTGAAGCAACTGATGCAAAAACATTTCAGTCGTTTGTACAGAATCACCCAAAGTGTGTTACTCCATGGTCCTGAGACTAGAATTCAGTTTTCTAATTTCTGATCTGATGATCACATGCCAGAGATAAAGGCAGAGGAAACATTCTCAGCATTTGCTTTTCTTCTACCATCAGTCAAGCCATATCTTCAACTTAGGAAAAGGTGCCCCAGGAATTCAGAAATGACAAATATTGCTTTTCAAGAATGGCAGTCCCATGATGTTGAATGGATAATCTTGAGGCCACAACTCTTATAATTTTAACCTGTGAAGGGAAGAGGTAACCCCATGGTGAGCACAGTCAGGACAGTAAATTGAGACTATTACTTCATTCTCTACTCATTCTATTTTGCAGGAGAGGAAAAAAAAGAAAAAATATATATACTGTCACATTGCATAACAAACAACTGGGTAGTCTAATGATGTGAGGATTATTTTATTTTGCTTTTTGGAGGGGAAAAAAAGAAGGTGTTACAGGACTCTTGTCAGGGACTCAAATTAAGTTTTAGTTTCCATATTAATACTCACTGTTGACGGAACCTTAAGAAGAAGAGGCAGCATTTGGCAACTCATTACAAAATATTTCCATCACCATGAATATCTTTTCCAGTATGGTTTGGGAAAGTTTAATTTGGCCCATGTCTTGTAGGTGGAAAATGTTACAATCTGACTGTAAGGGACTTTTTTATCTTCCTCACTGCTAGTAGGGGGTGGAGTAGGGGATGTGAAGAAGAGTGTTAAAAAATTAGTGGTAACTGTAAACAAAGCTGAGAGCATCCCCTATCAAAAGCTGGGAGCCTATAGGCCTCCATCGGTTGAGAGGCTGTAGAAACAAAGCTTGACCCTTCTTACCTCTGATAAAGACATGCAGACAAGGAGAGAACTTGATATGATCCCTACTGTCTTAAGGATATGAAACAACAAACCATTTTCCCTGGGTCAGAACTCAAGCAAGGTAGCTATGGAAGAAAAAAACCTGCTTCTCTCTTTTAATTATTTCTGATTCATCCTGCATATAACTTGCATTGTATATATTTGTTTGCATGTTTTCTCCTCCATTAGATTGTGAGCTCCTTGAAGGTAGGGACCGAGTTTTGGTTAATGGGTTTTCCCTCATTCTTTTTGTATTCCCAGTGCTTAGTTTGGTGTCTGGAACATAGCAGTTTCTTAATAAATATGTATTGTATTGAATTTTTGAATACTTATAAGGAGATAAATAGGGACTAGCCCCTACAAGCAGCAGGGCAATGTTTTACAGAATGCAGATCTAAAAGGAAACGAAAAATACTTTTACGTATATAATCTAATTTGATCTTCACAGACATGCTCTGAGGTAGATAGGGCAAATGTCACTAACCTCGTTTTAAAGATGAAGAAATCTGAGTACCAGAAATGTTAAGTGAATTGTTCAGGATCACTCAGTGAGTGGCCAAGCTACTATTTTTAATTGTCTTCTGACTGTAAATCCAAGGAATGTTCCTGTACATCATTGCTCGGTTATACATTTGAAGTTACATCATCAACTTCAAAAATATTCAATGCAGAAAATCAAATCAGCCTACCATAAAGAGGAACATTACAGCTCTATCAATTTGGCCACTGCCTCTGAGTTGACTGGTCTGCTCCTTTTCAGTTAAAGCCTTGAGAAAAAGTGATGGGCATGATTTTATTTCTGGGTTTTGGTGAAAGGAACAGAAAAGCCTTAGGCAAGTATATCCTTCTCCCTATATCCAGAGAAATGAAACAGCATGTATCAATGCCTTCTTTAGTGCTATTCTGACATCCAGATTGGTTGTTGTTATTTTTGTTTATGTTGTTTAGTTGTTTTTCCCCCCATGAGATTGTGTTCAAATAAACCAAGAGAATGCATTTAAATAAAAATGAGAAATTGGCAGATTTAACCATGGTGAATGACAAAAATTGTTGTTTGAACATTTTTTATTGGAGAAATTCAGATTTGGAAGGGCTTGAGTGAGTTGGGGAATGTCTTGACTATAAAGGTAGTTGTTTATAAGAGGTATTACAATGTTAATACTTGATATTTAGAAGATTTTGGTAACAATTTAATTAGGAGCTGTCAAGAAATAGATTTATTCCTGAAAATGTTTACTTGCTTTATAATGGCTGCATTCTTCATCAGTGATACAGAAAAGGGGAAAAGAAAATGTTGGCTGCTAGAAGCAGAGTCATATAGGCCAGGAAATTATTTGACTCAGCATCAGAAAAACTGTGGATCAAATCCCAGCTCTGCCTCTTATTTTACAAGTGACCTCGGGGCATTATTACACCTATCTGAGACTCAGCTTCCCCATCTTTAAAATGTTGGGGTTAGAATGAATGAGAACTCATGTGTATATAGCTATTTACCTTGTTAAGTGGGTCATTGCCATTTTATATATGAGGTGACTGACTCCCAGAGTGGATCAATGACATAGCTATCATCACTCAGAGCTTCTAAGTAACAGATCATAGCATCATGGATTTAGTTGTTAATCAAATGGCATTTATTAAGTACATGCTTTGTACCAGATACTACGCTAAGTATTGGAGACACAAAGAAAGTAGAAAAAAATGGTTCCTGCCCTCAAGGAGCCCACACTCTAACAAGAGAAACAACATGTAAAAAAAAGTATATATAAATACACACATATACATACCTATATGTGTATACACATATGTATCCGTGTATGTGTATGCCTATATGCATGTATATAGAATTTATGTGCGTATGTATATGTGTTTACATATGTGTGTATTTGTACATGAATGTGTGTATGTGCATGTATGTATGTGTAATCTCAGAGGAAAGCAGTAAGGGGAGTGGTGAGGTAGGAGCTGAGGGTGGCTTTCTATAGAGGGTAGAGTTTGAGCTGAACCTTGAAGCAGGCAAGAGAATCCAAGAGGTGGATGTGAGGAGAAAGAGCATTCCAGGTTTTAGAAGTAGAGTGTTGTGCATGAGGAAGAACAATACGGCCATAGAATGTGTTGAGGGTAAAAAGTAAGAAATATCTGGAAGTACATATAAGAAAACAGAGATTATTGGAAGGGACTATATAGTGAAGGGCTTCAAATGCCAAATGGAATAGTTTATTTTTGATTCTGGAGGTGAAATAGAGAGCCACATTGGTTAGAGGGTGACATGATTGGATCTGTGCTTTAGACAAGCCAGCTCAGGTAGCTGAGCGAAAGATCAATTACAGTGGGGTGAGCCTTGAGGAAGGATCATCCTTTGGAAGCCTGTTCTAACAATCAAAGGGAGAGGTGTGAAGGGCCTGTATTAGGGTCGTGGTTTTGTGAATGGAGGGGAGGGGATGTAATTGAGAGAAGTGAAGATGGATAAAATAAGATCTGACAAGAGGCTAGCCACATGGGCCCAGTGGGAGAGAGGAGTTAAGAATGAAACATGGTTGTGTTGCTGGTAACATGAAGAACTCTGTTGTCCTCAATAGTAATAGCAAAGTTCAGAAGAGGGGAGAGTCTGTGAGGAAAAGATAATGAGTTTTATTTGGGACAAGTTGAGTTTGAGATGCTAAAGACTCATCAACCAACAGGAGAAGGGATTAAGGACTATTATATATAATAATCAAATTCAAAGGACCTAAATTGAGGAAAAGGACAAAGGAAAAGAAAGCTCAGGAGAGTGTCTTGAGAAACACCTATAATTAGTGCGGGTGACCTCCATGAAGATGTAGCAAAGGAACATCAGAAAGGTAGTGAGCCAGGAGAGAGCAATGTTCTAAAACCCAGAGAAAAGAGAATATTCAGGGAGAGAATGTGATTCACAGTGTCAAAGGCTACAGAGAGGTAAGAAAGGAGGAGAACTGAGAAAAAGCCATTCGATTTGCTAACTTTAGGAAGGGCAGTTTCTGTTGAATGATAAGGACAGGAGCCAGATTTCAGAAGTTTTGGAAGCATTTAAGAGGAGAGGAAGTGGAGATAGCTACTTGAGATGACTCTCTCAAGGAGTTCAGCCCCTATAATGAGCCTTAGAGGTTGTCTCTTTCTATAGCTGACTTTTTTTTCCCCATTAGGAAACATAAGTATGGAAAAGTGGAGGATTTTTCCCAAGGTCCAACTTGGTAAAAGTTCATAAGGGATATAGTTGGGAATAGAAGCCAGGTCTTCTGAATCTAAGGTCAGTGATCTTTCCATGTCCTCCACTGTTGGAATTGGTGATTCTCTCCGAATGTCCTCTATATGTTGGCAGCCATAATGGGGCTTCACCTTAAGTTTGACTATCTTCTCATCAAGTGCTCAGCTACTATCCCCCACAAATCTCCGTTTGCAGTTCAGGAACCATATTGAAGTCAATACTGCCATAGCTATTGGAAAGAGTGTCAATGTACTTGCCTTTTCCCTACTTACCATCCCTCTGACTATCCAAACCTGTTGTTTCCCTCTATTAGAATGTAAGCTCATTAAGTACAGAGACTTTCTACATTTTTTTT
>NW_020949548.1:4359776-4426515 GCF_900497805.2 Vombatus ursinus | reverse complement strand
TTTTTTTGCATAGGCTAGGTCAGAGCTAAGAATGGTTTAAATAGAATAAAATGTATTTAAAATGTAAAAACCATTCTGAGCTCACTGCCCATACAAAAACAGATGTCTGATGGGATTTGGCCTTTGGGTCATGCTTTTCCAACACCTGTTCTAAATTATGATAACCAAAACTAAACACATATACTCCAGGTGATGTCTGATGATGGCAAAGTACAGTAGGATTCTCACTTTCATATTGGTTGCATGGTTTCATCAAGTGAAGTCATGTGATCAAAATATTTTACAAACCCTAAAGTGTCATGTAAATGTCAGCTATTATTAACATTGTTATTTTGAGGAAAGGAGGAGAAGGGTAGAATGATAATATTTGATGTACATGTAACACATTTATGTTTTGCAAAGCAATTTTACAAACATTAACTCTTTTAATTTCACACAATGCCCTTGAGGCAGGGGCTTTTATTTACCCCCCTTTTTTTTCTTGAGTGAGGCAATTGGGATTGAGTGACTTGCCCAGCGTCACACAGCTGGGAAGTATTTTATTATGTGTCTAAGGCCAGATTTGAACTCAGCTTCTCCTGACTCCAGGGCCGGTGCTCTATCCACTGCACCACCTAGCTACCCCTTATTTGCCCCATTTTACAGATGAAGAAACTGAGATTGAGAAAGGTTAAATGCCCAGAGTTTCATTGATAATCAGGATTTGACATCATAATGTCTTCTTGATCAAAGTTCCCGCACTTTATCCATTGTGGAATCCTGCCAAGTAAAAGAGGATCTCTTCCCTGAGGTAGGATATAAGAAGAAGGCAGTGGGGTAGAATGTATAATCAGAGACTTTTTGTTCAAATCCCACTTTTTTAATTTTATTTTTAATTAATTAATTATTTAATTTAGCATTTCCATAACATAGTACAATAAAAAAAGATTGCATTCAAATTAAAAATACTTTGCCACTTGTGTGACCTTGGGCATATCGCTTAATCATCTTGGGCCTCAGTTTTCTTATCAAATGAGAAGATTGGAGTAGATGGC
Organism: Vombatus ursinus; assembly: GCF_900497805.2. Lineage (NCBI taxonomy): Eukaryota > Metazoa > Chordata > Mammalia > Diprotodontia > Vombatidae > Vombatus > Vombatus ursinus. Next base: position 4,425,481 of record NW_020949548.1, on the reverse strand, counting down.
CTGTGAAGACTTTCGTAACTCCAAATCTATATTCCCATATCAGGTCCCCCTATGTGATCAAACCATTCGTGAACTTTTCTTCAAATTGTGTGGATAAAGACTTGTGTTTGGGTTTTCTTTACCTAGGCAAATTGTATGCTATCTCCTGGCAACTTATCTTTAAACTAGAAAAAAAAGAGAAGAAAAATAGTTATATTTGTGAATAGCGTTGTGTTCTCTCAGGGATCATAAGACCTTGGAAGTGTCTTGACTATTTAGAGGAAAGAAAACCCTGGCAATGATGATGGTAAGGGACCGTTCTTCCTCCCGGCACCTTTCTGGAGTGTACAGAAGATTGGGAATTTGATGTTTGTTTTCCTTTCTAACTCTGAATTGAATATGCTCATGGCTAAGCTTTAACTCCCACATCAAGCCTAAGCTTCTGAAACAGAAGAAAATGAAAAGCCTAATTTTGAAACTCTACTGCAGCTTGCAATAAGATAGGTACGACAAGGCTTTTGATTTTCTCTTAAGCAATTTTTTTTCTTGCGTAGTTCTAAAGATGTATAAATACTATGGCGTATTCCTACACAGTTCAGTTGTTCTGGAATGAAACAATTTGAAAATGTACTATGTATCATTGGGAGCTGTAAAACAATTATTGTGTCAGAAAGCATCCTCTTTTATAAACATATTCATGTATCATTAATGTTCCAAAATACTTGTAAAGTGATTTCAAAACTATTTAAACACTTTGATTTATTTTTTTGCTGATTTAGTTAACTGTATAGTTGCCTGGTACCCAGCAGTTGCTTAATAAATGCTTATTGACTATTGGATATAAAAATAATGTGGTTGTTTTTGTTTATTTTTGTTTATGAGCTGTACCTGTGGTTTCATTGTCCCAGTGAACTTTGAGTGTAAAAACTCCTTCCGCTGATATGGATCAGCATCTTTATTACACCTTGATGGGTATGAGATGCATCTAGGACTCAGAGATTGAGTACCTTTTTCCCATGGTCACAAAAGTAGCGTGGACCCTTGAAGTTAGGTTATTCTGATTTTAGAACTGGCCTTTTGTCTGGCAAACCATGCTTTGGTCATTGGTTTAAATAGTGTCCCACTTCTGTACTGCATTTTTCTTCTCTCCATTGATATCTTATTTCTAATCTATCATAATATAGAGATGACCCTGAGTTCATCTCTAGGGCTTATTGTATTGAGTTCCAAGTTCAATAGCACTCTACTGAGTTAAGAGGCTTTAAGCATGTGTTGAGTGATATGTTATCTATTTATAGTCCCAGGACCAATAATAAATGTTTGTCGATGTTGTTAGTGCTTTCCAAGTACATTACTTATGTTGGCTTATCATTTCTACAGTTTATTATTTTGTTTCTAGTTTGTCTAATTCTCTGATTTTCCTGATTTTCATCTTTGTTGCTTATTTTATGTTTGTTTCTAATTTTTAAAAATACATATTGAGTTCATTAATCTTTTTATTTGGTTAATAAATGTGGTAGGTATATATGTATATGTATATATTATATATATCCGTCTATCTATATCTATCCATCTGTCTCTCTATATTGTCTCATCATTGGGATTCTCTATCGCATGACTATTAAAGATCTTTGTTATTTGTTCTTTGGCCTTGTTATTATCTAGGATTACATTAATAAGTCTTCATTTTGGTCTTTGTCTTTTGAATTGTTGGATTTTTATTATTTTGGAATCCTTAAATCATACATTTAGTATTTCTGCCTTTTAATATCTGTTCCTAATTTCTGTGTGCCCTAATATGTGGTAATATTGCTTTTGTAAAAGTGCCATATGGTGTATATCTATCTATGTCTATAGATATAGTTATAGATAGATAGATACACACATATATAAACATACATATAGTTAATGTTCTCATCAAGAAGGCAATAAATGCTCTAACTTTGCTCATATTTCTTACAGTCCAAATATCTTTTCCTCCTCCTGCTTGAACTTCTGCCCATCTGTAAAGATCAAGCTATACACTCCCTCCTTCAAGCCTTCCCTGATACCTCCTGTGCCCACCAAGTGAATCATCACCTTGCCTCCCATGTGCCTTCATAAGGTTATTTGCTTCTCTCTTAGGCTCAAATGTTGTATCTGAATATCATTGCTGCTACTTGACTAATACTTCCACAAGGGTAAAGACCACATCATCACAAAATTTTATATTTCTTGTTCACTCTGCTTTTGTCTAACCCAGAGGGCTGAACAAGTAGCCCTTAGCTAATTTTTCTTTTTTGTTGCTGTTGAATTGATTTATTGAAATGGAAGCATGGGAACAAACAAAATACATGTACCATTCTGAATAGGAATATATATATATATATACACATATACACACATACACATATACATATATACATATATGTGTGTATACACATATATACACACACATATATATAAACGTGTACATATATATATGTATGTGTGTGTATATCTATTGATCTAGATCTAGATCTATCTATCTATCTATCTATATATGTATGTATGTATATATATATATATATTTTTATATGTATATATATATTTGAGGTTTGTACTCAGGTAGGAATAGAGACCATAGCTTTGATTTTAAACTACATCTCAGCAACTTCTCTGCAACTTGTCCTACAAGAGTAGCCTAGAGACATAAAAGATTAAGTGACTTGTCCAGGGTCACACAACCAATGTCTTGAGATGTGTCTGGAACCCAGAGCTTTTTGACTTTGGCTCCAGTTCTACATTCCCTATACGACATGGCATCTGCGTAGTTCTAATGTGGTAAAAGGAGTGACTTGCTAGACATAAGCACAGTGGAAAAAGACCTGGGTGTCATAATTGTACCATCTGAAACATAATAGTTTGACATAATATATGCATTTGTACCAAAAATCTGATGGACTAAGGCATTGTTATCCAATAGGAGATGAAATTCCATAGTTGGGAATGGGGTTTAGATAAATCACTAATGTAATCTTTATACTTATTAATTTATACTTTATACTTATAATTTATTATTTATATGTTATATAATATATAATATATTTATTTATACTTATAATTTATACTCATTATCAAACTGACCATGGTCATAATAACTTCCATTGATTATTGAAACTCTGAATAAGGATTTTAACCTAATTTGGTTTTATTTTCTTCTTGAATATGAAAGACAAGAAATACTACTTGAACTGCATGAGTGACAAAAAGAGAATAATTTGTGTAGCATCATTTAGGTGAAGAAGACTGACATATATAGCTTCAGCGGGATCAGATAGAGTGGTTGGAATGCTATACAACCGAACCATATCCCCACCCTTCAACTTGACTCTAAATCAACAATGGGTATCGTTCTAATATGTCTCCATCAGTTAGTAGAAATGCCTAATCTCTCATTTCTTACTCTCTCTTAAACCCTTTCATGCCATAGGCATAAATAAGCATCACTGTTACTCACTCTACAGTTTAACAACGGAAGGAACAGTACAAAGATATACTGAAATATTTCAACAGTGTATCACAGTGAGCTCCAGCACAGCAAAAAGTCAATTGCAACTGCAAATAAATAAATAAAAGGAAAAATCCCACCATTCAACTCTCTTGGGATTGCAGTCAGTCTCTTAACATTTTAATCTAAATCTCTCTAGAGTTCTTTGGAAGATACATTCTTCACAGTCTATCTTCTTTACTTGGAAACTTTTAGTCTTGGTTCCCTCAGGAAATAGATCCTTAGATCTGTCAATTAGCTCATTCAGATTTTCTGGAAAGAAGTTCTTTTAGTCTTTCCATAGTGCACGTATCTTCTCTCAAAGATGAGACACTACTTCTCTCTCCAAAACTTTTTCTTTTTCTTTGGAAGATGTAGTATCTATATCTATAGTCTCTGTGGGAAGGACTTTTGAAGCATGCATTAAACCTGGAGAAATTGATTGGTAGACTGGGGCCAAATTGCAAAAGATTTCAAATGCCACCCTGAGGAATTTATATTTTGTTCTAGTGGCAATGGGGATGAACTGGAGATTCCTGAATAAGGGAGTGACATAGTCAGACTTTCAGTGTAGGAAGCTCATTTTGGAAATCGCATGGGAAAAATATTGCTAAGACCAGAAGCAGGGACTTAGGAGGCTGTTAAAATTCTAGGTGAAAGGGAATGAGAAACTGAATGGCCCCATGAATAAACAAAAGGGTTTAAAAGTGAGATGTACATGTTTTATAAACAGATAATAAGAATATCATATATATGTACATATGTCAAATAAAACATATATAATGTTGGGGAGAAGTGTTAATCATTTGAATCTTTTTTTAAATAATATTTCATTTTCCCCCCAATTACATATAAAAAAATAACATTCATTGTTCTTTTTTAGTTTTGAGTTCCAAATTCTATCTTTCACACCTTCCCCTTCCCCTGAGACCAAAAGCAATCTGACATACATTATACATGTATAATCATGTAAAACATTTCCATATTAGTCATTTTGTGGAAGAAAACATGAACTAAAAAAAAAAATAAAGTGAAAAATAGTATGCTTCAGTCTGTATTCAGATGCCATCAGTTTTGTCTCTGGAGACGAAAAACACTTTGGAGCATTTTCCATTCTGAGCCCTTCTGGATTGTCTTGGAACATTGTTTTGCTAAGAATAGCTAAGTCTTCAGAGTTGTTCATTGTATAGTGTTACTTTTACTGTGTACAATGTTCTCCTGGTTCTCCCTACTTCACTCTACATCAGTTCATGTAAATCTTTATAGGTTTTTTTGAAATCATCTTGCTTGTCATTTCTTATAGCAAAATAACATTCCATTACAATCATATACCGCAACTTGTTCAGTCATTCCCCAATGGGTGGGCATTCCCTCAATTTCCAATTTGAATCTTTTCTAGAAAGCCATGAATGGCAAATGTCTTGATTTTCTGTTATTTTTTATGATATGGCTCCAGCATCTGCAATAAATAAACCGATTATAAGGAAATTAAGTATTTTATCCAGCAGGTTTACTATCAGTTAACAGAACTATTAGGAAAATGTAGTTCTTTAAGTAGTCACTTACAATGTCATTCTCCTCTTCTTTCCAACCCATCCTCATCTCAAGAAAGTAAAGTTGTATTGACCTTGGCTGCAATCTTGTCATTTTAAACTTTCATCATTCTCTCTCTCTCTCTCTCTCTCTCTCTCTCTCTCTCTCTCTCTCTCTCTCTCTCTCTCTCTCTCTCTCTCTCCCTCTCTCTCTCTCTCTCTCTCTCTCTATATATATATATATATATATATACACACACACACACACACACACACATATATATATATATATATATAATCTTTGTATAGAGGAGGGTTGGTTATGGAGAAATAAAGATCAAATATTTAGAGGGAGTACTCCAAAAATCAGTGCTTTAGAGATGACATAGGACATGTCTGATGAATTGCAAACACTTAGTAAAAGTTTTCAAACCTTGAAGATAGTATCCTTGCAACATAAGGCAGTTACAGTTGAGACTAAAGATTGATGTGAAAGGTAACGAATTTTACTTACATGCTTATGTTTCTTTCTGATAATGATTTCAATTTACATTTATATAAGCTTTAAATTGCTTTCTTTCTACCTAATAATGCCAAAAGATTGGATATTTTTATCCCCATTTTACAGATGAGGAAACTGAAGTGTAGTAGGGAGGAAAGCTCATTTACCCACGGTCACTAAGTGGGTTAGTGGCAGAAGAGAGACTAGAGTCAAAATCTCTTGAATCTTAGTTTATCAAGAGACGCTTTATCAACTGGAGGTTTGTAGCTCGAAGTTATTTGAACACAGCATCTTCATTCTCAAAGATAGTTATTTGAGTAAAAGAAGGCTTTGTATTCAAGTTATGCATTCTTCCAGGGCAGTATTCGGGTTTTGTTGTGTAAATGGCCCAGTTCTGAAAATTTTCCTTGATTCTCCTTCAAAAAACTGAAACCAACACTGTAATAATATAGGACTGCCTAAACACTCTGAGTTTTAGGCTGTTGGCATAATGTGCATCTATGAACAAAGATGAGTTTATTCTCCTTGCTACTGAAATTGGGTCTCAGATGTTAAAAATAAGACTTCCATTGATTACCAGGAGGAAAAAGGACCATAGTGTTTGTGTCCAGGAGAAACAAATCTTTCTGGGAAATTGTAATACTTTTTTTAAGAGGTATTCCTTGGCACTTTTTGATATCAACATTTTCACTACAATACTGGATAGACGCTTATAAAGAACAGCAAAATGACATACCTTGAGCCTGAGATTTGAGTACAATGAAGAGACTTACACATGGCCTGCCAGCGCCATTTATCTAGTAGCTGCAGCTGGTCCAGTGACTGGAGGGTAGCCAGGGGCATGCATTTTAGCCCCAAGTAGATCAATAATGTCATTTGTGCCTAGCAGAAAGAAATTTTCTGTTAACTTCTGAAATACTGTTGATGTTCTTTGCAAGGTAGGCCATCTGAATAACTACAAGCTTTATGTGTTTTCCAGGTTACTTAAGGCTAGACTTAAGATGTGAATATATGTGTGTGTGTGTGTGTGTGTGTGTGTGTGTGTGTGTGTTTGTGTTTAAATTGTTTTAAATTGTTCCATGTTTGCTAATATCTATGCTCATTACAGGGCAGCTAGTGGATAGAACACTGGGCCTGGAGTGAGAAACACTCATCTTCTTGATTTCAAATCTGATTTCAGACACTTCTTAGCTATGTGACTCAAGTCACTCACCCCTGTGTTTGCCTCAGTTTCCTCATCTATAAAATGAACTGGAGAAGGAAAAGGTGAACCACTCCAGAATCTTTGCCAAAAAAATCCCAGATAAGGTCACAAAGAGTCAGATACAGCTGAACAATAACAAAAATACTCATTAGCACCCAGGACCAATGGTCCCCCAAAAAGTCATCATATCTAGCATTTATAAAGTGCTTTAAGTTTTGCAAACCTCTTACATATGTAATTTTATTTGGTTCTCACAACAACCATGGGTGGTAAGGTGTTTTTATCTTCATTTTATGGGTGCAGAAAGTGAGGCTCATAGAGTTTAAGAGATTTGCCTGTGGTCACACAGTTATTAAGTCTGAGGCAGGATTTAAGCCTCAGACCTCCTGACTCTAGGCCCAGTACTTTATCCATTGTGCTACCCATGTGCCTCTTTGGGATGATACCTGGTCTCATGGCCCTAAGCCTTTCAGCCTTGACCAAAGGGCCTCTGTCTTTCACATTGGCATCATACCATAGTTGTCATATCTTCCCATCAAATCAGGGCAATAAGAAGGAGTGCGTGACTTTGTAGAACAAGCTACTGCACAAATGAGATGCTAGGGAATAGAGGCCCATGGGTGAAACATACCACCACCATCACAACAACCTGAAAATACTGAATTAGAGTCCAGCTTAAGATCTATCCCCACCTGTTATGCCCATTTGCTGTCAGAAACATGTGGACATAACATAGAATAAGTGAAATGATTATAACCAAGTTTGGCCCTAATTAAGATATTCAAGAAGGAACTCCCCTCCCCCTCTCCTCCTGCTATGTATCTTCTCAGAGCTGTTAGCTAATGGCTATGGAACACTGCATGTAATCAGACTTGTTTGACATATTGGTTACTTTTCCTGAACTTCTTTCCCTCCTTTTTATACTTCATTATATAGGGCATTGTACTCTGTGAGGGGTTAAAGGAGAGGGTAATTGGGGAGTATAGGTTATCTTTAAAAATAATTTTTAAGGCAGCTAGGTGGCACAGTGGATACAGCACTGGCCTTGAAGTCAGGAGGACCTGAGTTCAAATCTGGCCTCAGACCAAACACTTAACACTAGCTGTGTGACCTTGGGCAAGTCACTTAACCCAAACTGCCTAAAAAAAATAATAATTTTTAAATGAAGCATCCAATATATCCTTTTTTGAACTTTGATCCATCTACATCTTAAAAACATAAGCCATAATCAATCTAATCCTCTTGCCCTTTCACATCGTCTTTCACTGTCTCCTCTACTCTGGCCTCTGATGATGATGATGATGATGATGATGATGATGATGATGATGATGATAACGATAATAGTTAACATTTATACAGCTCTTTCTATGTGCCAGGTTCTGTGCTAAGCACTTTACAATTACTATCTCATTTGATCCTCACAACAACCCTGGGAGGTAGATGCTATTATTATGCCCATTTTATAGAAGAAGAAACTGAGGCAAAGAGAGGTTAAGTGATTTTGCAAGGGCTACACAGTTAGCAAATGTGTGAGGCTGGATTTGGATTCAGGTCTGCCTGACTCCAGGTCCATTATTCTATCCACTGCACCACATATCTGATAAAGTGACGCTTCTGACTGCCAAGGCCAGATATCTTTATCCCTGGTTCCATTCCCTTCCATCTTACCATCTTATTGATCAGATCTACCCTACCACCATCATCCTCTCTCTTTCTCTCTCTCTCTCTCTCTCTCTCTCTCTCTCTCTCTCTCTCTCTCTCTCCCTCCCTCCCTCTCCCTCCCTCTCCCTCCCTCCCTTCCTCCCCAGTCTATTAGTTCCTTTTCTGCCCTCTACATCCCTGCAAACATTCTTAGTCTTCTCCATGCAAGAACTAAACAAACTTTTCTATATCCAACCATCTTCACCAGTTACATTCCTATATCAATTCTCCATTTCTCAACTAACCTTCTTGGGAAAAAAATCCAACTATACTCAGTGCTTACACTTTTCCTGTCTTCTAAACCCTTTGAAATCTGGCTTCCATCTTCATTATTCAACTAAAATTGGTCTCTCTCTTCAAAGCTATTGGTGATCTCTTAATTTCTAAATATAGCCTTTCCTCTGTCCTCACTCATCTTGACCTCTCTATGTTATTTGGTACAGTTGGCCTCCTTTTCCTGCTGAACACTTGACACTGCTTTCTCTCTCTCTTGTTTCTCCTGTGTAATCATCCCTTCTCACTCTCCATTACTGGATACACATCCATGTCATACTGTGGACACACCTGAATATATGCATGTGGACAGTTGTGGTCGTACCCAAAGGTCCTGTCCCAGACCATTTTTCTCTTTTCTCTCTATGCTCTACTAATGATCGTCTCATCAGCTCCGTGTGTTCAGTTATCTCTACGCAGGCGATTCCTATACTTCTAGCCCTTTTCTTTCTCAGGAGCTACCAGCGTCACCAAATGCCTATTGATCAATTAACAATGAATATTCCATAGATATCTTAATATCAACTATTCCAAAACAGTCCCCATCCTCCACACTGGCCTTTCATACCATAAATCTGTCCTTCAAACCCATCTGCTCTTCAGAACTTCCTGTTTACACTCATGGCTTTTGTCATCTTCCCAGCCATGGATGACTCACACCTTAAGTGTCCTCTTAGATTTCTCACTCTTACCTCACATATCTAATCATTTTCCAAATCATAAATTTCTTTTTTCTACAATATTTCTCCCATACATCTCCTTCTGTCTACTGGTAAAACCACCAATCTAGTTCTGGCTAGCATCATCTCTTACCTGAACTATTATAGAAACCACCTAATTTATCTCCCTGCAACAAGTCACTCCCATTTACAAACATCCTTCACACAGGTGCCAAGGTGATTTTCCTAAAGCCTAGGTGTGTTGATATTAGCTCCTACTTAATAAAATAGAATGGCTTCATACTGCCACTAGGATCAAATAGAAATTCCTTTGTAGGGCTTTAAAACATTTCAGAACCTGGTCACTTTCAATTTTTCCAGTCCTTAACGTATTATTCTCTCCACGCATTCTGTTTTCAAACCATACTAGTCTTCCTCATGCATGATGCTCCACCTTCCATCTCTATGCCTTTTCAGAGTCTGTCCTCCACTTACCTGGAATATTCGCCTTCCTAACCCCCAACTCTTAGAAGTTTTGGTTTCCTTCCTGAGCAAAGTCAAATACTGCCTTTTCAGCAGCTTTTTCTCTGCCCTACCAACTGGTAGTGCCATTCCAACTAAGCTACTTTCCAACTTTTCTGCATTTACCATATATGTATTTATGTGTGTATGCATGTATACACACACACATCTATATCTATAGATATTTAGAACAAGGACTGTTTAGTTCTGCTTTGTGTTTAAATCACGTGACATGTTACATGGTATGTAGTAAACATTTTAATAAATGCTTGTTGATATATCAATTAATTCTTATATTTTAGCTTTATATATGAAACCTCCAAAACTGCTGAGAGGTTAAAAACTGCAGATAGATTGTTTGGCCAAAAGCAGGTGAGGGAAGGCGTCTCAAAACTTTGCTTACCAAGATAAATTTTCAGAATGCTCCTCCTCATAATGATTGAATTAGATAGTCCTTTAAAGTTTTCAAAATGGAATCTTCCCACCAACACTTTGAGGTGGGGATCTTTATCAATCCAACAGAAATCCCTATTTTATTGACTCCAGCTGTTGATCTTTACATTATGCAGATGAGGAGACTGAGTGTCAGAGATATTAAATTACTGCCTTGTGGTCAATCAAGAATGGAAAGACCTCCTGGAGGTCTTGCACCTGGGCTTTGCAGCTCAGGTACCACCCTCTACAGGAGGTCGGAAGGAAGCAATGTAGGCTAGGTTTAGGGAATAAATCATAAACCTAGTCAGGGACATGGTGTTGAGTCTTGGACCCAACCACTCTCTGCATGCGAAATAGAGCAACTGGTAAGATAATAACTTTCCTTAATGATTTAATGTTTTAAAAGGTCATAGAAGTAACAAGAGTGTGAATCTTTTCCAGACCTAATTTTGACCAGTATGAAGTTAATTGTTGATCATATAGAAATGATTGGAAAAATAAGGAGTTGAAGGCTTGACTTAGTCTAAACTGTTTTCTAAAACTTTGAAAGATAAGATTTCCAAGGGATCCAGAGAAAGGATTGGTAGCATCTTATGGTCTAATATTCTATATGTCTGCTCAGAAATATTGAAAATCTGTACAGAATGAAATTCTGAAGATAAGACAAAATATATCTTGTGTAAGAGGACAAAATGGTGTAACTTACATAAGCTTATATCACTACTCAGAAAACACATCATCTAATGGAGATTTTAAAGGTAAAAGCAAGAGACAGCAACTAGCTAGTATATTCAATAACGTTTAATAGTATCTTCTGCATATTTGGATCATTAATACTTAAGGCACTATTCTTATAGATAATGCTAAGCAAAAAGCTATTTGTCTGTGTGTGTTTGTATGTTTTGTTTTGTTTTAGTTGTATCAAATCAAGAGGAGAATTATAGAAAGTAAAAGGGAGGCAATATGGGAGAATGGAAAGACCACTTGGTTTGGAGTCAGAAGAGCTGTTTGTATCTTAGCTCTACTCCTTGTGTGACCTTTGACAAATTACTTAAACTCCCTGTTCTTCAGTTTCTTTATAAAATGACCGATCAGATTACATGACTGCTAAATCTCTTCCAGTACTAGATACCATGATATGCTGGTAAATGTTAAATAACTGACTCTCCAAAAAAATGTATATACAGCACAGTTATAAATTTGTTCTGCATCAAGCATTTTCTTCATCACCGTCTTAAGTCTAGCCAATCAAGAAAACAATAAATAAATCCCTGATTTGTAGCATTTGCCAAATTCTGAAGTATAAATGTCCACATTGAAAATTTTAAAATTCAAAATTGCTCTCACCAGCCAGTTTAAGCTGGCTGTAGCATATCCCTATTGATGACCCTTTGGAGAGAAGTTCTTCTTGGGTTGAATGGAATGATACATTGCAGAAAGAAGGCTACACCATTTAGTGTTGCCTTGCTAAAAATAGAAATAGAAGAAAACTAAAGATAAATGAGTAGATGACCATATTTAACTAGCCTATGAAATTTCAGGTCAGTAGGCTAAAGGAGTTATGTCCTAAGTTTTTGAAAGTACTGGCAATTGTGAGCTAAGAACCTGCCATGATCCCTGAATCATCCCATAAGACTGAGGGATGGTAAATATCTCCCTTTTTGTCAAAATTCTAGGAAAATTATTCTTTAAAAGGATGGCTTATGAACATTTAGAAAGAGAAGCCTAAAAGCTACATGGCTACATTGGGAAGAAAACATATAAAACTAAACTCATTTGCTTTTTGACAGTGTTATCTACTGATAGTTTGAGGGAAGGATGTAGCTATAATATAGTTAGATTTCAGCAAAGTGCATGATAAAAATCCTTTACGCTATTCTTGTGCAAAAGAGATTCTTGTCAACTGGGTGATGACAATGTCACATGAATTAAAAAATTGAATGAATCACAAGACTCTTAGGGGTCATCAGTGATTTCATGTCACTTGGATAAATATCACTAGTGGAGTATCCCAGACATCTCTCTTTGTCACTGTACTGTCCAATATTTTGATCAGTGACTTGTATAAAGCCTATGACACAAAGTTGGGAGGTATAGCTAACAGACCGGATAACAGTCTGGACCCAAAAAGAAAAGATTTTGACAAGGCATATTGATGTGCCAAATCTAATACAATTAATTTGGTTGTGATAAATCTCATAGGGATTTGAATGTAGAATGTCCTTGATCCAGTCAGGGTTTCCTAAACCTCTATTTTCTCATTTGTTCATTAAGCTAATGATATTTATAAGCACTAACTCGTGTGTTTGGTGCCAAGGCCAAATGAGACGATCTTTGTAGCTGTAAACTAACAATTAAATCTAAGTTACTGTTTCATCAGTAGTTGGAGTTCAATTGAACCCACCTTTTTAAAGCAATCATTGTCACTGCTTGTAAACATAATGTAGTATTCATAGTCACTGCCTTGGCCCTGTTCAATAAAAATGTTTAGGTCCTAGGTCAGTGGTATGCTTGTGCTGACACTTGGGGACAATGCAATCAGCTGAACAAAAGTGCTGGGGAGATGGCAAGCTCTTAATTGGTCTTGGGGAGTGAACAGTTTTATATCCCTCAGCTTTGTATTTCTTGAGGTAGCTAATCCTATATAGTAGGTATTGCTGATTATAAATTGACCCATTCAGAATAAAGGGCCAAGCCCCTACATGTTATAAGTCATGCCTTTCCCAGAACTGACTGTGTATTTCACTGAGCCCTAGGCCTAATATCTTGGCACAGTGGAATCACCTCCCTGCAGGAAGAGATACAGCACTGTTGATAACTGATTACAGCATTTTAATCAGCATCAAAACAACGAAAACCATGAAGAAAACACATTATGCAGATAAAAATATTACAATATGTAACAGTGTATCTTTCAATAGACTCCCTGCTAACTTTTCCCCCTTTTCACACCACCCACTCCATCCTCTCCTAGACCAAGAGATTTTCAGACCATACTTTGGGTGTTTTGAACCTAGAAGTTTTAAGAAATGCATGGTTATTTATTCAGGCTACAAAGAAATTCTGTAATTGAGAAAGAGGGTGTATATAATGTGACAAAGTTCACAACTGACTTTGAATTAGGGATCCAGTAAAGCTGGTCTTTAGACTAAGACTCAGGAACTTGGACATAAGACTGATTGAATGATGGGCCAGGGACTGGAACTCAGAGAGACCAATGTGTTACGATATTGTCGATATTGGTGTTGGTGGTGTTTTGCTTTGTATCCTCCCCCACCCCATTACCATTAAGGATAGCCATCTACTTTTCCCTTTGTCTAGTTCACTTTGGTTCAATTCAGTAACTGACCTTGGCACTGGGGGACTGTCCTATTGACATGCTACCCTACTGTACTTCTTATGTGTCTGGTCTTATGACTTTTAATTCCTAGCACCCTTCTTTTGCTATTTTTTCTCTTTACTTTCTGTTGTACAAAGCTACTGTTATTGTTCAGACTCATGACCAAAACTTCACCCCTTGCACAATGGCAGTAGGGCCAGACTGACAAACAGAAACATTACATAGAGTACAAAGGATTTACTGCTGCTGCTGCTGCTGCTGCTGCTACTACTGCTACTACTGCTACTGCTGTTATTACTACAAATAATAGGTAGCATGTAAAGCCCTTTACCAACATGATCTAATTTTATCCTCACAACAGTCCTGGGTGGGGGAACCTGCCCTTATTATCATCACTATTTTGTAGATTAGGAAATTGAGGGAAATAGAGTTTAAATGACTTCACAACTAGTTAAGTATCTTAGGCGGCATTTGACCTCCTGTCTTTCTGATGCTGGGTCTAGCACTCAATCTATACTATGTCACCAATCTGCCTGAAACAAGCAAAACAAAAAGTGACTATCCTCAAAAAGCTTAAATTCTGCAAATTATATCATGCACGTCCACAAATAAAAAAAAAAACTATGCAATTTGTGAGAATGGTAAAGGGCTGGTGTTTCTATGTGTGTGGGGGTGGAGGACGGAGAGTGGAGAGGAGCATCGGGGAATTCATGCCTGAACTGAGTTGGGAACAATTTCAATATGTACCAGAAAGGAAGAAGTTCATTCTAGGTCTTGCGGCATAAACTGGGAATATTATTCGGAATTCAGAGAGTACATATTTATCCAATTTGGCAGAAATATTGAGTGCATGGCACCAGAGTATGAAATGAGTCAAGAAGGTAGGTTGAAGGCTAATTTTGAGGTCTTGAAATGCCAGGCTAAGCAACAGGTTTCATCGTAGTGGTGAGAGGGAGCCACAGTGAAAACTGGGGAAAAGAGGTTTGCCGAGATCCAAGCTGTGTGTTGGGAGCTTGAGTAGACATATGACTATGGGATGAATCCATACTCTTTCTTTGGTGAAGGGACAACGTAGGCTACGAAGCAGAATGGAAACCAAACCAAACCCCACAAACTGAGAACCACTGATCCCATCAGGGAAATTTGGTAAGAAGCTATTTTTCTGTCTGTGCTGTGCTTAGCTCCTGGTGTCCCACTGTTCTCTGAGCTGAGGACAGCAAAGTCCAAGATCCATGAGACAATTTCCATCTCTCTGATTCGGATTTTGGAAAGGTCATTTTTCTTGCTCCACCTCCATCTTTCCTTCCTCACTTTGGAAACACAGAAATCTCTGGCGTGATTTTTCTAATATCTCACTGGTACTAGCCATCTTCTCCTCTTCTCCCTCCACACCCTCTATGCTACATCCATATCCAGGAGTACAACCACAGGAATAATTCAAGCTTTTTTTAAATCTCTTGACAGGGAAGAACAGGTTCTTCTCTGACAGTGCTCTCCCGAGTCCTAAGCTGCCATTGCAGGGGACAGGATTCTTGGCCAAACAGAACTGCTCTGCTCAGCATGGAGAGGGAGGAGGGGTGTATTCGGCTTCAAGACTCTGACAATGTGCAAAGCACGGAGAGCCATTTTTTTTCTCTTCACAATTCATCATCACAGATGAAATTCTCCTCTGAGTGTGAGGATGATGCCGTGGGGTTGCCAAATGCAAAATTCAAACATGCAGCATTGAAACTGGGCAGCAGCTTGAGATCTCTTCCCCTTCACTGATCTCGGATGAGACTGTCCTATTCGCCTGACACTTTATCATTTCTCTTTTATGACTTTTAGTGGGATCTGATGAGTCTATATTTTTAGATTAACTTTAACTCTGAACAAAGAAAAATACATTTTTTAAAAATTTTTGGAATTGTTTTGCCATTAAAAAAAGCACAAAAAGAAAGGGAATTCATATTTGTCTTCCCCAGGGGGCTAATTTCTGTGGTGGGTTTTTGAAACTGGTTCATGATACTCTGGTAGGAATATGCATTTACAAAATCACAAATTTAGAACTGGAAGGGATCTTAGATATCAAGTCTAGCACTCTCATTTTACACGTGAGGCCCATAGAGATAAAGTGGCTTAGGATTATAGGACCATAGATATGTAATTGGAATGGACTTCTGAGACCATCTTATCTAGTCCCCTCATTTTACAGACAAGAAAACTCAAATCTGGGAAAGTAATGTTACTTATCAAGATCATATAGTTAGTTAGAACTGAATTTGAACTCAGGTCCTCTGAATACAAATTCAGAGCTTTCCCCTTTGTATCACAACATACTTGCATTTTTTTTAATTAATTCATTTTGATTTATCAACAATCACTTCCGTATGCTTTTGAGTTTAAAATTTTTCTCCTTGTCCCTCCCCATTATCCTCCCCAAAGTGGCACACAATCTGATATAAGCCATACATATGCATTCTTATTAAACATATTTTTACATTAGTGATGTTGTAAGTAACAATTAGAACCAATATTAGGAACCACCAGAGAGAGGAAACAAAACTTAACAAGAAAAAAAAAATAGCAAATAGCATGCTTTGATCTGCATTCAAACTCCATAGTTCTTTGTTTGGATGTGGATAGCATTTTCCATCACGAGGCATTTGGAGATGTCTTAGATCCTTGTATTGCTGGGAAGGGTTACATACTTGCATTTTTTAAACGAGAATCTTTTAAGCAGCAAGTAAAATAGATAGAGTACTGGAAGTGGAGTCAAAAACCTGGGTTCAAATTCATCTCAGACACTTACTAGCTGTGTGATGCTCAGCAAGTTAATTAACTTCTCTGTGCCTAAATGTCTTCTAGTCTAAAATGATGGGCTTAGACTCAATGACCTCTAAGTTCCTTCCAGCATTAAATCGATGATGCTATATCTGATCACCAACTATGTGCCATGCCACATACTGTACAAGGAACTTGAGTACAAAGACAAAAATGAAACAGAGTATGTAAGTACCTACCAATTTTTCACTTAGACTAATATTTAGCAAAAGAAATAGTTATAATGACTTTCAGTTTGCTTTTAACTAATTAGTAAAGTGGAAAATAGCAAGATGTTATGGCAGTGGGTTGGAGAAGGGTCTCTAGAACAAATATGTAGCTATTTCTAGGTGATAAGAATCTATGTAAAAATGCATCCAAGATAAATGTTTTGTAAACTTTCCTTGGGGCAATGATAAGAAATTGACATTGGCCTGACTCTGGTTTTACCAGAAATAGTTTCTTGTCCAGCTCCTAATTCTCATGGGTGCTTCTTTGGTGTATTAAGTCTGAAGTCTCCAAGGGCATTTCAGTGTTATTGTTTGGTGTTGTTCATCCTTCCTTTTCAAAGAGGACCAATTACATCATGAGGCGATGTTTTGACTTGGCTGTAAATTGGATTTAAGTGAGGTAGAGTTACACAAAGTCGTCAGCCTCACCCTCTCTTCCACAGTCATTGAAATCCAGGGGTAAGATAAAGACAGGATGACTGGTGATGCCCCAGGACGTAGTGGATGACTTTGGCGTCTTTGATGTCTGATCAAGTTCTAAGTACTCCATAGCACTTTCTTCAGCCACCTTAATGGCCATTGGAACAAATTGTCCTCATCTGCCCATTCTGCCAGGGGAAGTCTTCCTGTGCTTGGGGATAGACATCCCCCTAACTGACCATGGGTTTGAGACCTGCTGTAGACCCTCAGGCTGGTTTAGCCTGTCTGCCAAGATACTCGTACCAGGATGTGGCTGCTGTCTACACTACAGTTTCTTGGAGCAACAGGTCAAAGTTGGGTGACTGATGAGCACTAAAGGTGGATGAGCAGCCCTGAAAAAGACTTCACAAGCACAGTGGATAGAGCACTGGCCCTGGATTCAGAAGGACCTGAGTTCAAATCTGACCTCAGACACATAACACTTACTAGCTATGTGACCCTGTGCAAGTCACTTAACCCCATTGCCTAGCCCCCCCAAAAAAAGAAAAGAAAAGAAAAGGAAAGAAAAAGACTCCACAAGCCCTTACCTCATAGGTGCTAGTCTTCCCTGAGCATCCCATGCTTTCTAAATAGAAATGCCGATTTCTGCACTACCTTAAGAGATGTTAAACCCCTTGGCTACATAGCACCCAACGCACTCCTGGAGTGTTCAGTTGGAGAGGGGGAATTAAAACAAGTGTGTGGGGGGGGGGCGGTATGTGTATGTAGGTGAGTATGTTTGCATGTGTACAAAACTGGAGAACTCAAATAGCCATCATAAGGAAGAAGGATCAGTATTAGATTTGTTCACTTTGGGTCCAAAGAGCAGAACTAGAAATTACAGGGAGGCAGATTATGGATCCGTGAAAATAAGCATTTCCTTATAAGGAGCTATCCAAAAGTGGAGAGGGGTGAAGCTTCACAAAATAATGGGTTTCCCCTCAGAGACAGTCTTCAAGTGGAGGCCAGATGAATCCTTGATAGAATGTTATAAAGGAACTTCTTGTTTCACAGTGGGTTGGACCAGATTCTCCTGGAAGTCCTTCAGCCCAGAAATCCTATGCTTCTGTGATTGACTACTTCTAGTCCTGTATCTTCGGGCAAATGGATGTATAAATCATTTAGGGCAGAGAAATTCCTGTTACATGAAGCATCCCTCTACTCCTCCTGCTCCAGTATGGCAGCAATAGGTCCCAGACTCCTTCCCTGAGAAAGCAAACTCTATTGGGTATTACAGCTAGTTCAATAGTGCCCATGATTTATATTCACTCTTCAGCACTAGGTTTATTGCAATCTCCATTTTTTGAAAATCGTCTTTGCCACCCATCTCCTTCAACAAATGAAATGATCATTGTTATTTCATTGAGTCTAAAAACAAAAGGCTTAAACTCTCCCTACCCCCATCCCTCCCAGCCCCCCACAGTGATTTTCCTAAAATGTATATCTGTTCATATCAAGCCCTGCTCAGTCTATTCCAGTGGCTAGCTATTACTTCTAGGATTACATATAAAATTCTCAGTTCCACATTTAAAGATTAAAGTTCTTCATAGCCTGGCCCCATCTATACTTTCCAGCCTTATTACATAATATTCCCCTCCACACTCTTGATTTGTACTTCACTGCACTTGTTGTTCTTCACACATGACACCCCATTTCCCATCTCCATGCCTTTAAACTGATTATCTCCATCTTCATGTCTTTGAACTGACAGAAATGCTCTCTTTCCTTGCCTCTTCATCATCGAATACCTGGTTTACTTCAAGGCTCAGATCAATCACCTTTTACTGGTAAAGGTTTTCCCTCCAAGCTTGCTAGTGTTGTCCTCTCCATGCTTACCTTGAAGTAGTTTTATATGAATTCTGTCTACTCCACCCCCAGGTGTATATTAAATATACTTGTACACAAATATTATCTTTCACATTAGAACGTAAGCTCCTTTACAATAAAGACTGTTTTGTTTCTATCTGTAAATCTTGTGCTCAGTTAGAACATAGAAAATAATAAATATTTGCTTACTTGATTTATTGAATTTGGTGATGAAGTCAGAAAGTGTCCCTTTCTGAAGCTAAGAAGATACATCATAGGATGAATCATAATGAACAAGGTTAGCCATCTGCAAATGTTCTCAGCTATGCAATATAGCTGGTAATCAGATTAGGTATTTTCTTAAATCCCATCAGATGACTCAGGAATCTCCCAAATATTATCAAGAAGATTTAAATTTATCTATTGGAACTGAATCAATTAGGACATCTAAAAATTTTATTTTAGTAAGAGGGCAGTGATATGCATTGTCTCTGGGTAAAGAAGAATCAAAATATCAACATTTATCCATTTCTTTCCAAAGAGGAGAATCTTATCTGCCATACACAATTATTCTGGTGATTAAAAAGATAATAATAACAAATGTATATATGTATTTAGAGAGACGTGAATATATGTATATGCGTATGTATATTTATACACACATATACACACAGAAAGAAATCTCTTCTCTCTCTTTCTCTCTCTCTCTCTCTCTTTCTCTCTCTTTCTCTTTCTCTCTCATTACTTTTCTAATTACCAGAATGATTGTGCCAGGCCTACAAGACTGTCCTATAGAAAGATAAATAGATGGATAGATAGATAAATAGATAGACCTGCAGAAAGCACCACAGCATGCTTGATATGATCCTAAAAATATTCCTTGTGCTTTCTGAAAAAAAAAGCTTTTAAAAATTTAATCCATATCTCACTAACATATATATGTATGTATGTATGTATGTATGTATTTTATCCTTCTCAGAAGATCACTTATCAAGTGCTTCCTATGTGTCTGGAACTATATTAAGTACTAGAGATACAAATATAACCAAGTAAGGCAGGCAGTCCTTTTCATTAAGGAGCTTACATTCTAAAGGGGGAAGAATATACATGAAAATATACATGAAGGGGATCTAGAAATGGCAAGTGCATGATAAGTTCTGTTGAGGTAGATAGCTGTAGAAGATAAAGCATAGTGAGGAGATGACCAGAAAGTATTAAGAAAGATTAAATGTTACACTGACTAAGTTTGATATTAAAACAGAGTTCCATACCCATATATAAAAAAGGCAAGAATTTAATTCTTATTTTTTATTTTTATTTTTTGTGATAGGGGTGAAGGAAAGTTTGTTCATTATAGTTTCGTAGTATACAGTTTCTTTTGTTTTGCTTTTTTCCCCTTCGATTACATTGTTGTCATTTTTATTTTTCAGTTTTGTCTTAGCTCACTTTGTGTATCAGTAGTCTTATGATGCATAGGTCTTTTCATCCTTCTCTGTATTTATGTTGGTTAAGCATAGTGTTACATTTTTACACCCCTGTTCCACAGCTTGTTCAACCATACCATGATCATTGTTAAATAATTATGTTTCCATTTCTCTGCTACTATAAAAAATAATATAAAAAGTATTTTGATTACTATAGGTCCTTAGATTTATTCTTGATCTTCTACTTGGAATATGTGTTTATTAGTCAGTGCCCTGGCTTATAGGGGATGCATATTCACAAATTGCTTTCTAGTATGGCTATATCAATTCAAAACTCTACCAAGAATGTGTTAATGTGTCTCTTTCCACAAGGTGTCCAATATTGATTATTCCTGTCTTTGGTCATCTTTGCTGGAATTGAAGTCAAACCTAAAACTTTTGATTTTCATTTCTTTTATTATTAGAGATATGTAACACACTTCCACATTCTTGACAAAGATTTGAAATTCTTTTGACAGCTATTTGTTCATTTTTTCTTTGGCCTCTTATTTTATTGTGGAATGGCTTTTGTTCTTATATATTTGTCTTAATTTCTTTTCTCTCTTGGCTATCACACTCTTATCAAAGATATTTGATGCAAATATTTTCCTTAGTAGACCACTTCCTTTCTTAATCTGTTTGTCCTAATTATAGCCATGGAAAAGCATTTCAGCATCATGTAATTGAAATAATCAATATTACATTTTTGATCACTTCTATCTTTTGCTTGTTTAGAATTCACCTTGTGAAAATTACCTGAAATAGTTCTTTTTTTAATGTTATGAACTTTAAAGTTAAGATCATATAATCATTTTTGAACATTTTTCGGATAAGATAGTCATATCAACCTAATTTCTGCCAAATTACTTTCCACTTTTCCCAGTAATTCTTATGAAATAAGGAGTTTTAAAATAAGTAATTCATGTGTTTCGGTTTATGAGACAGTGAATAACTGAATTCAGTTATTTCAAAGGCTTCCTTAGCTCATCCCACTGTTCTACTTTCCTATTAGCAGCATCACCTCATTTTGAGGATTACTATTTTACAGTACAAGCTCAGTTCTAGAAACCCCATTCCCCTTTTATTCTTAATTCCTTTTAGAATGAAGGGGTTGGATGAGATAATTTCTAATGATGTCTTTCTCTCTGAAGTTATGATTCTCCTTGAACCCCATTCCCAACCCTCAAGGGCATAGTATTATCTCTGAAATCCTACAGAATATAACAGCTTTACTTCTCATTGAGAATTTATTTGACCATTTATAATGTTTCATTTTTTCCATGTCTTCCCTGTTAAACTAGATTTTAAACTATTAGAAGGAGGGCACTATATTAGACCTGAGATCATAGAATCATTGGTTTAGAAATGGAAAAAAGTCCAGAAGACATCTAACCCATTTCCCTCATTTTGCTGATGAGGAAACTAGGATTCAGAGTGGTTAAACAACTTTCCCAAAGTGAAAGGCAGTAAATGGTTTGAACACCAGTCCTTTGATAATGAATCCAGCTTCTGCTTCTCTATTCTCTCTCTGTTAAATTGTGCCCCCTCCACCCAAAAGTTTTGCCACATCTTTGCAACATTTTAGGAAAAGGTAATGTACAAATAACCTGCCCCCTTCTCCCTTCACCGATTCCCTTTCAGGTTGGGCGTGTTGGGAATTTTCTGCTTCCTCTGGTCTTTTCAAAGTTTAGTGAGTGATGAGGATGAATAAAGGGGAAATTCCTTCTTTCTGTACTCTTGGAAATGATTGATCAATACTTGGGGTGAAGATGGGAGGGCTGGGAGGAAGGGAAAACAAATTTTTCACACACAAAATGAGAGTTTCAGCAGCAAAGTAGTTCCCTGCCCAAAAGGTGATTTGGGGACTGTGTATTCAAACAAACTATGCCTGATTGCCAATTGCAAAAATTGTTTTTAGAAAGTAATTGACAATGTGAAAACTCGAAATACAAAAATTGCAAATGAAAACTTGTTGCCTTCAATAAGCAAAGAATAATTTTCTTTTCTAATGAATCATGAAGAGTTAATTTTCTGACATCGTGGGGAAGAAGTTGCAGTTGAAAGAGGAAAAAAATTGTAGATATAGTTAATCCACTAGGAAACTTCTTTATTTGTATGGAGGAATTATATGAGGTGCAAAATAGGGGCAAGTGAATGAACTCTAGGTTTGGATGATCCCTGTTTTACAGGAACTACAATTAAATACCTTTTGTTTATAAGAATACTTTAATCTGTACTAAATCATCAGAAATTGATGGCTCCAGTCAATTTTCCCCCCTAGAAGCAATGAATAAATAATGCAAACAAGATAATAATGAGAACAAAAAGTCTTATTTGTCTGATTTGATTGATTTCACTTGAGAGATCACCATCAAAGCATTAGTAAACATGCTGTGTTAATTGTTTTAAGTCATTGTTTATTTGAAACCATTCAGCTCCTTTCCAAGTTAATGGCAGCACTTCTGGGTTCTTTATAACCTTGTTGAAAAGCAAAACATTATCACATTATTCATTCATAAGGTTTGGAAGCTCATGTTGCTCTTATAATAGTTTTCTATCATTACACCATAACAAAATCTTGAATATGTCTTTTTTTTAAAGCAAACATTCTTTTCTACATTTCCATCTGTCTGGTAATACAGTCAAGTGACATTACAAATTTAGGACAAGATAATCTACATGTGTATATGCAATCTTCCCTTCCAATTTCATCTCATAAGTTATGCCAGCAAATTAATGAAGCAAACAGCAGACACGCATTAACACTCCATGCTAGGCATTGGGCTCGATGCTGGGGATACCATTACAAGGAAGGAAATAAGAATGACTTCCAACCAGTTTCTGTTTAACAGAGGAGACAGGCAGTGCACAGATAAGCACACACAACACAAGTATAAAGTGAATAAACTCAATTATATATAAAGTAAATAATCACAATCAAGTTTAGGAGAGAGGGCACCAACTGTTGGGAGTTTCAGGAAAGATTGTTTGTAGACCATGAGTTCTTGAACTGTCATGAAAGAAAAGACAGATCATATGAGACAAAGATGAGGTGAACTTCCAAACGTGGAAGTGAATCACACAAGGTCTGTGTATTTCCTGATGGGACTGTGATGTCTAGGGGTTTAAAGAGATTCTATCAGACAAGCACTAGCAAAGGGCTCTGAATTTCCATTTATTCACTGTGCATTTTACATTTACTTAGGATTGGTGCTCCAAGGTCCATCCCTTCTAGTACTATATCTTGTAGGTCATTTCTGTAGTCAAACCCCTTCTATGGATGAAAATAACAATACAAAACCAAAACCTGTGATCCAAGGAAATTAAAAGATTTGCCCAAGGACATAGAAAGACAGAGCCAGGGTCTGAACGCAAAGCCAGTGTTCTTTTCTATGTACTATGTTGACCCTCAAGCAAGAATCCTCACAGTAGAAAGTAAAGTCCTTGGGGATGAGAAGTGTTTTTTTTTTTTTTTTACTCTTTACACCCTCAGAATTTATCATAGTGTGTGAAATGATACAAGTGCCTAATTGAAGTTGGCAGATTTATTTGATTGATTGAGCAGAGCTACATTTAAAATCCTGGATGTGTCAATAATCAGCTGGATAATCTTGAAAAATCACTGGGAATTTCAGAATTGGAAAAGTAAAAAGCTGGAAGAGTCATTGGTAATTAGCTCTAGTAAGATTTCATTTTACTGAGAAACCGAGGCCTATAAATGTGAAGTGAGGTGGGCCAGAGGCACAAGATGAATTTAATAGTGGTCAGTCTTAGATCTGACTCTATGAATTCTGACTGTATGGTTTGGCCACTGTATACTGTACTTTTCAATGGACCACGGTTTTTTTTTCTTTGGCAAAATTTAAGAGAGAGAGACAGACAGACACAGAGAGACAGAGACAAAGAGGAGAAGAAGAAGGAGGAGGAGGAGGAGAGAGAAAGGGAGCAAGGGAGAAATAGAGAGGCTAGAGAGAGATTTCTGTGCAAGAATTAACTGTGGTCAAGTCTTGCTTCTGATATTTATTTTGTGTGTCATTATGAAAGTATCCTCTTATTAGCACCCAAAATACTCTAAGACTACAAATTAAACAAGAATTGCAGGTCTGGACTAAAAGTGTGAGGATGGGAATTAACTGGTATTTGAAAACTCTTTCCATTCTCAGAGCCAATATAGTGTCTTTCGCATTATTATGTCCCTCTGGAAATTAGGGTTTTAGAATCCATGTGATGAAAGATGGATGGATGGATATATGGATGGATGGATGGATGGATGGATGGATGGATGGGTGGGTGGATGGATGGATGGATGGATGGATGGATGGGTGGATGGATGGATGGATGGATGGATGGATGGATGGATGGATGGGTGGGTGCCTATCACAGGCCCCAGTAAAGAATCTGTCTGGAAAAAGTATACAGGATAAATAAAAGGAAATGCTCTTGTCCCCTTGGGATTTATAATCATAGGACATACCTAGAACAATTAGGACTATGCCTCAGAACAAAGTTCATGAGGTATATAACTAGGATTTAGACAAGTGCCCAGGACAATTTGGAGAGGGTAGAAATCTGCGTCTGAGATGGTTGTGCCCAAGATCTTGAAAAATGAAGGTGTTATTTGATGTCTTCATTCACATTGCTTCTTTCTTCCCACCCCTTTGGAATCCTGCCTGGATGTACTGATCATTGATGGACTGGCATTTTCAAAGGTAGCCCCAAAATGTTGAGCTTCTTAGAAATGTACTTTGCAGGCATATGAAACAATATTACAATGTTCTTCTGCGTTGCTTGAAACTACTTTATCAGCATCAATTTATTATGAAGCTCTGACCTGTCTGATCTATTTATTCTATGTCATCCCAATTAAATTATTAAAAAATTATTTTACTGAGTTATAAACAATAATAACAAAGTTCATTTGGAAGAGCAAAAGGTCAGGAACTTCAAAGAAACCAGGGAAAAAAGATGTAAAGGAAGTAGATTCATCAGTATCAGACCTTAAACTATATTATAAAGGAGAGCATTGTTATGTGTAAAAAGGATAATTTAAATTATTTTAAATTAAAATTTTCTTGCATAAATAAAACTTATATAGCCAAGAATAGAAGGAATACAGAAAATTTGGGAAAAAAAGCTTTCATAGATAATCTCTCAGGATGTGATTGGGTTGGAATATTACTGTGTTATAGGAAATGATGAGGTGGTTAATTTAGAAAAAAAAACATGGAAGGACTTGGACTGTCAAAGGAAGATGCTATCTACTTTGAGAGAAACAGATGACAAGTGGAAATAAGCATAGTACAGTCTTACACTTATGTGTATGAGTATATATGTGTATATATGTGTGTGTTTATAGATATCTATGTATATATGTGTATACACACACACACACACACACACACACACATATATATATATATATACACTTAATTGTAGCCTTCTTTAGGGTGGGAGGGGGAGGGTAAAGGGAAAAAATAAAGTAAAAAGTGCACAGC
Source organism: Vombatus ursinus (assembly GCF_900497805.2). Taxonomy (NCBI): domain Eukaryota; kingdom Metazoa; phylum Chordata; class Mammalia; order Diprotodontia; family Vombatidae; genus Vombatus; species Vombatus ursinus. The sequence continues at coordinate 4,399,571 of NW_020949548.1, read as the reverse complement.
AGAGAACAAAAGAAAACCAAGGAAGCAAAGAAAAGCTAACCAGATTTGAGATCAATGTGTAGTATTTATTATATAGGTTTTCTTGAAATGGAAATATATTGTTTTATATTGAATCCTCTCTTATGGTCTGCTGTGTACGTGGCAATTTTCTTTCTTTTCTCATCTTATATTTGTTTAAAATTTTAAAAAAATTATAAAAATATTATTATAAACTCAGTTCTCTTTTTTTTTTTTTGGATAGTCATGAAAGCCCAGCCCTGCAGAACTGTACCATGGGAAAGTGTACTTAAAAAATGAAGAAAGACAGCCCTCAAATTGCTCCTTTTTGTAGCGTATGGCTCTTTTGCCTTACAGCTAGGTCCATGCACCTCACCTAGGTTGCCTTTTGTAGCATGGAGTAAAGCTTCATGGAGGTACCCTTTGGAGGATTCTCCCTGCAGCTGCATTTTAAAGGAAATAGATGGGTGGATGATATACAGTATTGATTCAGCCCAATGGGTAGTAAGAGAGCAGACTAATCTATTTAAATAAAGTAGTCACTTAGGCAGACTTGTTTAGGTAAAACTAGTTACAAATTATAAGTTCAGATTCCTTTTCTTCCACTTAGTACCTCTATGACCTTGGGCAATGGATTCATTTCTCTCTGGGCTACTGTTTATTTTCTTCTATTTTTTTCTTTTTTTTATTAATTTATTTTGATTTATCAACAATCACTTCCATATGCTTTTGAGTTTAAAATTTTTCTTTCCCTTCCCACCACCCCTCCCCAAGACGGCACCCATACGTTCCTATTAAACATATTTTCACATTAGTGATGTTGGAAGTAAGAATTAGAACCAATAGGAGGAACCACCAGAAAGAGGAAACAAAACTCAACAGAAGAGAAAAAAATAGCAATAGTACGCTTCGATCTGCATTCAAACTCCGCAGTTCTTTCTTTGGACATGGATAGCATTTTCCATCACGAGGCTTTTGGAGACGTCTTAGATCCTTGTATTGCTGGGAAGGGTTAAGTTTATCAACATTAGTCATCACATCAGAGCTACTGTTTAAAAGGAGAGAGCTGGGCTACTTAATGTTTCAGTTGTCCTCCCATTCTAGATACTGTGGTCCCAGTTATGAGTCCCATTAAAACTTTTTGTTATCAATCAGAATAGCAGCTTGCATTGATCATTTGGCATTTGGCAAAGTACTCACAACAATCCTGTGAGGCAACAGTGAAAGTATAACGCTTCCACTTTATAAATTAATAATAATAAGCATTTATATAGCACTTCAAGATTTGCAAAGTGATATACAAAGATCTCATTTTATCCTCATGGGAAATAGGTGTTATTATTATCATCATTTTGCAAATGAGGAAAGTGAGACAGACAGAAATAGTTGGCTTCCCTGGGGTCACAAAGCTAATTAGTGTCTAAAGCCAAATATGAACTTGTCTTCCTGATCTCAGGTCCAGTAGACTATCCACTGTGCCACCTACCTGTGTTAAAAGAAAAAAAAAAGTATTATTCCAATGAATCTATGATCTCATTAGTTTGGAATTCTTTCTAATAGTTCAGATCCAATTCATTCTTTCCTGCCTGTCCTATGTGTCTCTTATTCATGTCCTCCCCAAAGTTCCCCACAGGAGATCCACCCAATGTACAGGGAGGTCCTCTTGACATCACTATGATATTGGTAGGGTTCTCAGTCACTGATGATTGTTGTTTTATGACCTCCCCATTTTCATCTGGATGGGACCTTTTCAAAGTTGAATCTGTTTAATTGATTTCAGTGTATTTTGGCTTGCTCAAATCATCATTGTTACAAGTAAATAGGGTGGCCAAGTCAACATCCCAACCCAGATCTTCTAGCCTATCGTCCAGGTGCCTGACCTCTCCATATGCCACCTCCCTCAGTTTTAAGCAACTGCAAAATAAAAATAGACTATTGAAATAAGCTAAGCTTTAACGATACCAGATGCTGTGTGTATATGAGTGTTGTTTCTCTTTCATAAGCCTTAAGTTTTGGAGAGCCATGGAAGCTTGGAAATTTACTTGCATCTGAATATAACCTATATATATTTCCACATAGAGTTGGCAAATAGACTGTCAGTTCTTGAAGAAGCCTATACTTCCTCATAAACCATTTGCTTCAAGTTTTATTATGTTCTGGTTGAGGTTAAGAACAGCATTGTTTAAATCCTCCCTAATTGTTGAGAAACATGTCAAGGAGGTGATTAGAAGTAAAAACAGCTGTGTATCTCCTGCATATAATCCTGGAAAGATTCATTTTCCTTCCTTGCTGCCTGTCATAGCGAATAAATAGGCTGTTAGTTTATCTGTGATAAATGCACTCTGTTTAATGCAATGGGACAGTCTCTTAATTTCAACACTTAGCAGAGTGTCAGGCTAAATCTCCTTCAGCTGATTTAATTAGCAACAGCTCCATGTTAATCAATTTGCAATTAAACTTTTGGAGACTCCACAGTTTGGAGGGGGGAAAAGTATATATAATCTTTTCACCAAACAAAAAAATTAGAATTAGCTCAGCAATAAAAGTAATTTGCATGTTTTTTTTTAGTAAATGTGTTAAACAGCTGATGAATTATTCAATGCTCAATGTCTGTGGCAGATCTGCAGATTTTAATGAGCTTTCCTAATTTGACTTCCCTACCAAATTATGCTGTTTTCGTGTATGTTTATTAATTGAAAAGTGTTCATTAGTAAAATGTATTCATCAGTACACCATATCTTACTATTAAAGAGAACTACGTATTCCAGATGTCCGGAATTCTGGAACCAGAGTTCTAAGAGCATTCCTGCCAGGGAGAGAAATAGACTTATACCTGTTATTCACTTTGTTGCCACTTCCCTTGATGAGGAGTAAAATATCAGGAGAAATCTTTTGTGTTTTCTCCCTCCATTGATGTCATGAATGCCTTCACGTGACAAGCAATTACAGCGAAGCCAATTAGAAATACCTTTCTCAAAGCTCTGAGGCTATTTTCATTTGTCTCACCCGTTAGCTGTCTGTCTCAAAGTTACAGCATTAAGGAATGTCCTTGCGCGAGGCCCTTCCCTTTAATTCCTTGGAAGAATAGAAACCAATTACTGTTTCTTGAGTATATTGGGTTCTATTTAGCTACAAGTATAGAGAATGAAACTGTGATCTCCTTGATCGAGGGAGCAACTTCCTCTACCACTTAAAGTCAGCATCTTCATGGCAACTTATAGAGTTAGAAAGCTCCCTAGAGTGTGGACAGGTTAAGTGACTTGCCTAGGGTCACATAATTAGTAGGTGTGAGGGGTGGGGACTGAATTCAGATCTTCCTGTCTCTGAGACCAGCTGTCTATCCACAAGATACTATCTCTCTATTTAGCCAGAGTATTTCTAATTTCATCTGGTTAATACTGAGTGATGCCATTCTTGAAAATCCAAGGTATATTACCAACTACTAGTATTTTTGAGAACATTTTATCACATTTTTTGATTATTCTCTCTGAGATGTTACTTGACTACCAATTTGGCTTTGGACCCATCCCTCCTCTGAAGACATTTCTAACACTCAGCAAGAATACAAGGTGCCTCTACCACTCAAGGCCTTTTGGATCAATGACCAGTTTTGTTTTTCCTGCTGATGCCTATGTCTGTTTTTCAGTCCCTCTTGATGAAATCTTGATCCCTTGCTGGGAAAAAAAAATCTTTGAATTATGGTTCCTGACCTCATGTTGCTTGGTAATGAATACTACAATTGGCACACATTTATATGAGTAAATATAAGATGGGGGACAGGCAGGTAAGTTGTGCAGTGGATAGAGTACTAGGCCCAGAGTCAGGAAGACAAGGTCAAATGTGGCCTCTCTTACTAGTTGTGTGATCTCTGTCTGCCTCAGTTTCCTCAACTATAGACTAGAGATAATAATAATACCTACTTTGCAATATTGTTTTGAGGATCAGATGAAATAATGTAAAACGCTTTGCACAGTGCCTGAAATGTAGTAAATGCTATATAAATGGTAGCTATTATTTCTAGCTATTATATATGTGTATGTCTGTGTGTGTTTTTCTTTGGGGTTTTGCCCATAGGTGTTCTGACATTGTTGTCTTTGTGTCTTGGTCTTCCCTATCACCAATAATACTTTCTGTGGTGTGACTCTTTTTGTCGTTGTTGTTGTTTTGCTCATCTTTTTTGGTCTTTTTTTTCTTTCTTTTAAATTTGAGCTCTGCTCCCAGGGTGGAAGGGACACTGTCTCAGGCTCCTTGTGCCAGAGGCTAGAAGCCCTGGCTGTTTATCTGGTGCCACACTGATATTGCCCTGAGGCCCAGAGGGAACCCTTATGTCTGATGACGTGGTATAGTGAGTGGCTGGAATTGATGGAGGCCATAGGGTTCCAGTAGTTTACCTGGTGTTGAGCTAGGTTCCTAGTACTTGTGTCTGGCACATGCTGAGGCTAATGGGGGTGTTTCTGAAATTCCTGGGGGTGATGAGGAAGCATGTGGAGATCTAACCACTGGAGGTTGCCTCTTTGAACGGGGCTATGCTAAAAGTTTGTGGCAATTCTCAGAGTTGGAGTTTGCTCATTCTCCTGGTTGTGCTGAGGCATGGAGAGGTTCCTGTTGTTAGTGTTGTTAGTGTTTGCTTGCTCCTCCACACTAGTGCTCAGGATCTCCCACTGGTTTGTGAGGTAGGGCTTGCTGCTGGCTTGCTGCGATGTTCCCTGTCCTAGTTTGCATTCCCCTTTTACCCAAGTGAGACAGACCTTTCTTGCTGAACTTCCAAGTTTCTTGGACTAAAAGATTGTTTCACTCCACTTTTGCTCATTTTAATGTTTCAGGATTTGTTCTGGGGTTCTATTTTATGATTGTTTGCAGGTAAACATGGGAAAGATAAAGCGATTTACTGCTTACTCCACCATCTTGGCTCCTGGATGTCTCCTGGTTTTTACTCTGTAATCTATGATACCTTCTAATGACATTTATTCTAAGTTCACAACCACTGCCATTTATGCATTTTCAATATAAATAAAAATAGGAAGTGGTCTCAAGCCCAGAAAGAAATTGTGGAAAAGCTCAGAAAGGAGCTTAAAAACCATATAAGAGAGGTAAAAGAAAAATTGGGAAAAGAAATGGGAGTGATGCAAAAGAATTATGAAAAAAAGAGTCAACAGTTTGGAAAAACAAAACAACTGCTTAAGAAGTTGAATTGGCCAAATGGAAAAGGAGATACAAAAATCCACTGAAGAAAACAACTCCTTAAAAAGTACAGTTGGCCAAATGGAAAAGGAAATACAAAAACTGAGGAAAACAACTCCTTAAAAGTTGGAATTGGGCAAGTGGAAGCTAATGACTCTGAGACATCAAAAATCAATCAAACAAATTCAAAAAAATGAATAAAAAATTAAAAAAAAAAGATGTAAAACAACTCATTGGAAAAACAACTGACCTGGAAAATAGATCCAGAAGTGGTAATGTCAAAATCAAAGAACAGCTGAAAGATATAATCAAAAGGAGAATGTGGACAGCCTCTTTCAAGAAATCAATGAAAACTACCATGATGTCCTGGAATCAGAGGGTAAAATAGGCATTGAAAGAATCCACCAATCACCTCAGGAAATAGATCCCAAAATAAAAACCCCAAGGAACTTTATAGCCAAGTTACAGAACTATCAGGTCAAAGAAAAAATACTATAAGTAGCCAGAGAGAAACAATTCAAATATTGGGGAGTCACAATCAGGATCACATAGGACCTGGCACCTTCAACATTAAAGGATCAGAGGTCATGGAACACGATATTCTGGAAGGCAAAGGAGCTAGGATTACAACCAAGAATAACCTACCTGGAGAAATTAGCATAATACATCAGGGAAAGAACGGTCATTCAATGAAATAGATGGATTTCAAGCTTTCATAAGGAAAAAAACAAGAATTTAACAAAATAATTTATCTCCAATATCAAGACCCAAGAGAAGCCTAAAAAGGAAAAAGAAAACATAATGGATTTAGTAGAGGTAAACTGTTTACATCCCTATGTGGGATGATGGTACTTGTAATTCTTAAAAATTGTATCACTAATAGCATAGCTAGAAGGAATATAAATAGAAAGAGGGTACAGGTATAAGGTGAATTTGAGGGAACGACATAAAAATAATTAAGGGATGAGAAAGAGGAGTACATTGGGTGCAGAAGGAAGGGAGAGGTAGAATGGGGTAAATTATTTCACATGAAGAGGCATGAAAAGACTATTACAGTATAGGGAAAGATGGGAGGGTAGGTAACAAATGTCATTTGAATCTTTCTCTCATCAGAACTGGTTCAAAGAGGCAATAATATACACAATCAGTTGAATATAGAAAGCTATCTTACCTGACAGGAAAGAAGGGGAGGAGAAGTTTAAGTAAAGGGGAGAGGGGAACTGACAGAAGATAGGGCAGACCCGGGGAGACAGTAGACAGAAGCAGAACACTGTCAAGGAAGGAAAAGGTGAAAGGAGAGAGAGGACAAGCAGGAAGAAAAATATGATGGAGGGAAATATACAGTAATCATAACTGTAAATGTGAATGGGATGAACTCTCTCATAAAACAGAAGAAGATAACAGAGTGAATAAAAAAAACAAATTCCTACAATATGTTGTTTATAAGAAACACACTTGAAACAGCTGGAGCAGAATCTATTATGCTTCAGCTGAAGTAAAAAACGAAACAAAACAAAACAAAAAACCCCCCAAAAACAGGGGTAGCAATCCTGATCTCAGACAAAGCAAAAACAAAAACAGATCTAATCAAAAGAGATAAGGAAGGAAACTACATCTTGCTGAAAGGTACCATAGACAATGAAGTAATATCAATACTAATCATATATGCACCGAGTGGTACATCATTAAAATTCTTAAAGAAGAAATTAATCAAGTTACATGTTCATGACCAAGCAAGAGACAGAGAGCATTGTGAAATATAAAATGGATAATTTTGATTATATTAAGTTAAAAAGCTTTTGCATAAACAAAACCAATGCAATCAAGATTAGAATGAAAGCAGAAAGCTAGGAAACAATCTTTAAGGCAAGTATCTCTTATAAAGGCCTTATTTCTCAACTATATAGATAACTGAGTCAAATTTATGAGAATACAAGCCATTCCCAAATTGATAAATGGTCAAAGGATGTGAACAGGCAGTTTTCAGATGAAGAAATCAAAGGTATCAATAGGCATATGAAGAAGTGCTCTAAAACACTTTTGAATGGAGAAATGCAAATTACAACAACTGTGAGGTACCACCTCACACCTATCACATTGGCTAAAATGACAAAAAAAGAAATAAATGTTGGAGAGGATGTGGGATAAAATAGGAACTAATGCATTGTTGATAGAGTTGTGAACTGATCCAACCATTCTTGAGAGCCTTTTGCCCCCAAAGGGCAACCAAACCCTTTGATCCAGCAATACCACTACTAGGTCTATATCCCAAAGAAATCATAAAAAAAAAGGGGAAAGGACCTACATGTGCAAAAATATTCATAGCATCCCTTTTCATGGTAGCAAAATATTGGAAATTGAGGGGATGCCCATCAATTGGGGAATGGCTGAACAAGCGGTGGTATATGAATGTAATGGAATACTATTGTGCAATAAGAAATGATGAACAGGCAGATTTCAGAAAAAAAACTGAAAAGACTTATATGAACTGATGCAAAGTGAAATGAGCAGAACCAGGAAGACATTGTATGCAGTATCAGCAACATTGTGTGATGATCAACTGTGAATAACTTGGCTCTTCTCAGCAACACAATGATCGAAGACAAGTATAAAAGACTCATGAAGGAAAATGCTATCCACACCCAGATAAAGAACTGTTGCACTCTGAATGCAGATAGAAAAATACTTTTTCCCACTTAACTTTATTCTTTTTGTGTGTTTTTTTTCTTTTGATCTGTTTCTTCTTTCACAACTGTGACTAATATGGAAATGTGTTTTATATGATAGCACATGTATAACCTATATCAAAGTGCCTACCATTTTAGAAAGAGAGGGGAGGGAGAAAAATTTGGAACTAAAAATCTTATAAAAATGAATGCTAAAATGTCTTGACATGTAATTGGGGAAAAAACCAAAATACTATTTAAATAAAAAATAAAAAGCAGGTAAAAAATATTCTTAAAGTAATAATTTATCACAAGAGGTTGTGGAAAGAGGACTGAACTTGGAATTGGGAGATATCTGGGTTCAAATCCCACCTCTGACATTTGCTGTGTGACCATGGGCAAATCATTCTGTTCTTTGGAGTCTCAGTTTTCTCAATTTATCAAATATTTATTAAATCCTGTCTGTGTGCCAGGGACACTTGGCTAGGTACCAGAGATACAAAAACAACAACAAAATTCCCTTTGTCATCACAGAGCCTGTAGTATGAAGTGAGAATATAGCACAGACACAGATATTTGAATACAAAGGAATATAAACTAATTTCAAGAAAGGCAATGATAATAAGTAGGAGGATTAGGAAAGGTCTTCTGTAGGTTAGGGATTTGTGCTGTGTTTTGAAGGAAGCTTTGGGTTCTTAAGACTCAGAGGCAGGTCAGGATTACATTCCAGGCATTGAGAATGGACAAAAGTACCAAGATGGATCCCATGGCTGGAACATCCTACATGAGGGATGTGTCATAGGATCACAGACGGAGAGGGATCTTAATCCTTTACTCAACCTCCATATTTTCCAAATGAGGAGACTGGGGGCCAGAGAAGTGAACTGTACAAGATCACATAGAATATAAGTCGCTGTTCAATATTTTCATTAAAAGTAGGCTTAAAATATAAAGGATAAGCTCATCTTATTTGTTGATGATAATGTTATGCCTGTAAAATGGGGATATTCCTGCCCATTAGGACCCACCTTACAGGGTTGTTGTGATGATCATTTGGGAGAATTTTTTAAAATGTATCATAAACTATGGAGGGCTTTGTTAATGTCAGCCTTCCTCTTCATCAGCCTTTACCCATTTATCTTTTATTCCTACATTCATCCTCCATCATCTTGGCCCACAATGACTATGATATGGGAAGGTTTACTTCATATTTAGTGTTTTCACTTATAATATCTTATATGGCTAAAAACTAAAAGGCTCATCTAAAGTCACAAAACCTATAATTGGCAGAAACAGAGCTCAACTCCAGGTTTTCTGACTCCAAGTCCAGGTATGCTTTGATAAACAGATAAATAGATAGATAGATAGATAGATAGATAGATAGATAGATAGACAGACAGATAGATAGATGTGTTACACTATACCATTCTTGATTCTTCATTGTTAGAAATGGGGGAAGTCATAAGAATTTGGGACAAATTGGTACTTATTCCAGGGCATACACTAACAGGTTTGGTTCTTGGTGCCTTGGATTTTGAGGAAGCTGAATCTTCTTACTTTTTTGATGATCACAAAGTCATCCTCTGGTCAAGAGAACAAGGAAAGGAAAGAGTCTCTTTCCTAACCAACCAGCTTTCTTAAGGACTTAACTGGAACTCTAGTATCACTAGTCCAGCCTGCTCTTGGAATTCTTGATACCAAGATAACTTACTATTTTTATCGAAGGCCCATAAGACATGACCATTTTTTTTCATCCAGTAAAATACTTCCTGTATCACCTAAGTCCAAACAATCATTTTATTCCTTCCAAATTGTTTAAAAACTGTTTTTGTACTTAGTTTAATGACTTCGAATGACAGATTCAGAAGAGGTGCCCTCACTGCATATAAGTAGCAAGGCTAGAATATCTTGTTAGTTACTTTTGTTGGGATAGAGATATTGATTCAATTGATCCTGTGGCTATATTTGGTTCTATTGTGGAAGATAGCAATTGCATATGTAAGTATATATATAATAAATAGAAAGAGAATAAACCCAATTAAATGCATAGTAGTTAAATAAAAAAAGGTAGTCTGGGAATACGTATATGAGCAGTTGGAGAAATCAAGAAAGGATTCAGGGATAAAATAATGTTTGAACTCCATCTCAAAGGAAGAGGAAGATTCTGTGAAGCCCAATTGAGGTGAAGGTGGATTTGAGGAATGGGGAATGGCCAGTGTTGGGGTATAGAGATAGGAAGTGTAGGGTTTCTGTGAAGAACAGGAAAATGTCTGGGTTTGGGTCACAGAGTGCCAGAGAGACAGAAGCCCAATTGTAAAGGACTTAAAAAGCCAATTTCTATTCTATCCTAGAGGCAGTAAGGAGCCAGTGAATAATTGGCTGGAGAAAGGAAGGATCATGATCAGATCTGAATATATGTAAATTTTATGGGAAATGATTTTGGTAGCAGTGTATAGGATGAACTAGAATGTCAGATTACTTGAGGTTGGTGGGAGGTGATGAGGACATGAGCTAAGTTGGTAACTGTATGAGTTGAGGGATAGGAACAGAGTTTGAGAGATGTTGTGGATGTCATAATAGCAAGATAAAAACACAGATTGGATGTGTGGGATGACAGGGAACGAGTAGTTGAGGATAATGTTGAGATTAGAAACCAGGGAGACTGGGAGAATGGTGGTGCCTTTTGACAGATAGAGTGAAGTGAAGTAGGGAAAAAGTTCTCAGGGAAAGATAATGAATCTTCAAGTATTTGAAGGGCTGTTATCTGGCAGAAGAAATAAACTTATTGTCTTGGGGGAGACGACATGGTGTAGTGGAATGAACACTAAGCTTGGCATTTGGAAGATGTGAATGAAATCCTGCCTCAGATACTTAATACCTTGGTGACCTCATATCATTATTATCAGTGTTGCTATCACCACTCAGCCAAAGCCACCACCATTGCTAGCATTTACTTTAACTCTCTTTAAGGTTACCAAAAGGATATGTGTGTGTGTGTGTGTGTGTGTGTGTGTGTGTGTGTGTGTGTACACACACACATATGTATATACATACCCACATATATACATATATATGTGTGTATATACATACATACATACATATATATATATATATATTTTTTGATCCCCACAAAAACCCTGGAGAGTAGGTGCTGTTATTATCTCCATTTAACAGATGAGGAAAATCAACTATGCCATCTAGCAGTCTTAGTCGTTTGACCTGTCTGGTCCTCAGTATTCAGAACCGTAAAACAAGGAAGTTGGACTCAGAGTTTACATTTTAGTCCTAAGTCATTGATTCTGTGAACTTTTATTTCATTCAAAGAATGAATAGAAATCAAGAAGTAAATTATTAATGAAAAATTAATTCTAATTCTATATAAACTTTTTGAAAAAAATAGATAAAGAAGTTCTGCCAAATTCCTTCTGTGACACAAATATGGTTTTGAAAACTAAACCAAGGAAAGCAAAAACAGAGAAAGGAAACTAGAGACCAGTTTCCTTAATGAATATTTATGCAACAATTTTAAATAAAATATTAGCAAGGAGGTTACACATTATGATACAAAGATGATATACTCTGACACAGTAGGATTTATACCAGGAAGGCAGGGCTAGTTCAATATTAGGAAAACTATAACCATAATTGACATAGCAACAAGAAAAAAATCATATTATCATATTAAGAGATGAAGAAAACACTTGACAAAAAAAACCCATTCCTATTAAAAACATTAGAAAGTCAGAAATAAATGGAGCTTTCTTAAAATAACAGCTACTATCTGTCTAAAACCAAGAGCAAGCATTATCTGTAATGAGCAAACTAGAAGTCTTTCCAGTAAGATCAGGGGTGAAACAAAGATGTCCATTATCACCGCTATTATTTAGTATTTTACGAGAAATGCTAGCTATGGCAATATGAAAAAGAAATTAAAAGAATAAAAATAGGCAATGAGGGAACAAAACTTTCAGTCTTTGTAAACAATGTGATGTGCATAGAAAACCCTAGACAACCAACTAAAAACCAGTTAAAACAATTAATAACTTTAGCAAAGTTGTGGAATATGAAATAAACCAATGGAAATCATCAGCATTTCTATATACTACCAACAAAACCCAGCAGGAAGAGGTAGAAAGATAAATTCCATTAAAATAACTACTCATTACAAAATACTTAGATACATGCCAAGACAAATCCAGGAACAATATGAACATAATTACAGAGCACTTTTCAGAAAAATAAAGACAGATCCAAACAACTACAGAAATAATAATTATTCAAGGGTTGGCTGAAGCAATACAATAATAATGACAATTCCACATACATTTATTTCCTTATTCACTGTCATAGTAATCACATTACTGAATAATTATTTTATAGAACTAAGAAAAATAACAAAATTCATCTGGAAGAATAAAAGTTCAAAAATATCAAGGGAATCAATAAAAAGAAATTATGAAGGAAAGCAGCAATGCCAGATTTCAAAGTATATTATAAAATGGTAATCATCAAAATAATCTGGTACTTGCTAAGAAATAAAGTAGAAGATCAGTGGAATGGATTAGGTACACAGTATACAGTAGGAAATGATCATAGTAACCTAAACCTAAACTTAATAAACTCAAACATCTAAATTTTGGGGGACAAAAACTTATTATTTGACAAAAGTTGCAGAGAAAAGTAGAAAAAAGTTTGGCAGAAACTAGACATAGATCAACATTTCATACCACATATCAAGGAAAGGTCAAAATGGCCACATTATTTAGACATAAAGGGTGATATCATGAGCAAATTAGGGGAATGTGCAAAATTTTAATTGTCAAATCTATGGATAAGGAAATAGTCTATGGCCAAACAAGAGATACAGAATATTACCTGAAGTAAAATAGATAACTTTGATTACTTGAAATTAAAAAGTCTTTTCACATATGAAACCAATGTAGCCAAAATTTGAAGGAAAAAAAAAAAGCAGGAAACTAAGGGAAAAAAAATACAGCTATTTTTTTTTTCTGATAAAGGCCTCCTTTATCAAGTATATAGGAATTGAGTCAAATTTATGAAAATAAGAGCCACTACCCAATTGACAAATGGGCAAGGGATATAAATGGGCATTTTTTTTCAGAAGAAATCAAAGCTATCAATGGTCATATAAAATGCTCTAAATCACTATTCATAGGTAAATGGCTGAACAAGTGGTAGCAGATGATTGTGATGGAATACTACTGTACTGTAAGAAATGATAAGTAGAATGCTCTCAGAAAAAACCTGGAAAGAATTGATGCAAAGTGAAATGAGAAGAACCAGTAGAACATCATACTCAGTAACAATAATAGTGCACAATGATCAAATGTGAATGTCTTCGGTATTCTCAGAATACAGTGATCCTAGATAATATCGAAGAACTTCTAATGAAAAATGTTATTGATAACTGGAAAATGAACTAGAGTCTGATTGCAGATTGAAGCATACTTCATTGTTTTTCTTGAGTTTTTGTTGTTGTTGTTTTCTTTTACAACATGACTAATAAGGAAATTTGTTTTGGATGACTGCACATGTATAACCTATCTGAAATTGCTTGCCTTCTCAATGAGGGGGGAGGGGAAGAGAGAGAGAATTTGAAACTCAAAATTTGAAAAAAAAAAGGTTAAAATTATTTTTACGTGTAATTGATAAAAATAAAATTAATTTATTTATAAAGTAAATAAATATTTAATTTAAAGAAAAAAATAAAATTTTAAATAAACAATTAAATAAAATAAAATTTTTAAGATAAATCCCCCAAAGGGACACCAAACAAAGCATGACTATCAGATGCCAGGTCATGGAAACAACTGTCTGCCTAGGTAAGTCAGATTTTTAATTCAATAAGGATAGGATGCTCTCAATGCTAATATTAATGTCTTCCCTCCTGGTTCTGTGTCTCTGGGCAATCAGCATAATAGCGGAGTCATTTTAGGGTCACTCTATTTTTGCAGAGTTGTCATCAGCTCTTCCAAGTCAAGGCTCAGCAAATCAAGGAATTCATGCTGAGTGCTTTAAGGTTTCCCATTTGAAAGAGAGAGCAAATTGCTCAAACAAAGAATAGATTTTGGCTGAAGTCGAGAATAAAAAATCAAAGTAGCAATCTCTAATAGAAAAGAATTTTTAAAAAGAAAAACAGCAGACAATATCCTTTCAAAGTCTACTGTTCAATGCGTTTTTTTGGTGGGGGAAGTATCTGCTTGCTTATATGATGTGAAGTTTTCATTTTTTTCTCTTCCCCCTTAAGTTGTATCAAAAAACTAATCTGTGTTAGCATCGGAACAAGGGAGCAAGTATGGAGAGAAGGTGACAACCTTAACACTAGTCTGATATCACCTGCTGGCTAAATACTCCTCCAAGCATTTGTTATGGAGTCATGTCTAACTCTTCATGATGCTGTGGACCATAGCATGCTGATATTATCCATGAGGTTTTCTTGGCAAAGATAAATGGATTGGTTCACCATTTCCTTTCTTCTTAATTCAGTGGATTAAGGCAAACAGAGGTTAAATGACTTGCCCAGGGTCACACAGCTAGTAAGTGTCTGAGTTGGTATTTTAATTCAGGTCTTCCTGACTCCAGGCCCCTCACTCTATCCACTGAGCCACCTGGCTGCCTGTAAGGAAAACAGGGTTAAATGACTTGCCCAGGGTCGCACAACAAGATGTCTGAGGCCAAATTTGAACTCAGGTCTTCTTGAGTCCAGGCCCAGGGCTTTATTTACTGAGTCACCTAACTGCATAGTTGCAGACTAGATAGAGCCAGTGTGGAGTGGATCAAGTGATGGCCTTAGCATGAGGAAAACGGGTTCACATTTTGTCTCTAATGCTTACTAGTCAAGTGATGCTGGACTCGATTTTATTCGTCTAGCAACTGCCTAGGAGTTGGTGAAAAGCACGCTAGTCCCAGAAAGTCCTTACCTTAAAAAAAAATATCACAGGAAGTTCCTTCACCTAGTCAAATACTAAAACAAAAAGAAAAGTAATTCGTTCATCCTTTCTTGCTGATGATTAGACAGTGGTTTTGAAGGTTCTCCTGAGAGACAATTGGAAGGGGATCACTTCAGGGATGACTGAGTCTAGGACTTGGAGTCAAAGCCTAAAGATACTTCCTGAGCCTTTCTCTTATCTTCCTCTTATGGGTTACTGGGATCCTTGTGGGTTTTGTGCATGGTGTTAGGTTGCAAGGGAGTCATAGAATTGGAAGGAAACGTATAGTCCATCTAGCCCATCCTTCTAACTTAGCAGTTGAGGAACATGATGGCCCCAGAGACTAAGTGACTTGCCCAAGTCCATATAGGTCAAGGCAGGCCTTGAAGTCAGGTGTTCTAACTCATTACTGCCCTTCCCATTGCACCACACTGCCTCCCCAAGCATGCATATCAGTAAAAGCTGGGGATCCATAGGGGTAGTCTCCCCTTGCTCCTACCTCTGACTCATGTATACATGGATATAGGAAAAGGCTGGGGGAGAGACGGAAATTGGTTACCATCTCTCGAAAACTACTATTAATGATAAGAGAACTAGGGCAGGGTTGACTTGGGCAATTATTATTGATAAGATCCTGCTCCCTTGGCTTCTTCTTTCACTTTCTCAGAGCAGGGTTGCGATGGGCAGAGGGTACTACCAAGCCATTGTAGAATACAGAAAAGTTAAGGGCTTACTGATGAGTGCACTTTAAAAGTCTCCAGGGCCAAGGCATCATTCCCAGTGTACCACCAGGTAGATTTGCAGAAGAGGATCATTTCTGGGAGCTTGTACTTCCTGCATTTCCTCATTTACACATTTCTTGATATAATCTACCCAACTGAAATTGCTCTTTTCCTCAGTGACTCATCACAATTGACATGCTGATATTCTCACTTACCACTTGTTTGGGGTAGCCTGATAAGGAAAGATATTTGGGGCCAAATCCAGGAGAGGGCCATCTCTTGACATATTATACTTAGCGTACCAATTGAGCTGTAAAATAAATGATGGATGGGTCAGGGATTACTCAAGCTGCTGGAGTATAAAATATTTGCTTTTCATTTATTTACATGGCATACGTACAGTTTTAACCTAATAATCCATCAAATTATGATTTATTGCTTTAAGATTTAAATATATTTTCACATCTGGGGACATAAAAATCTTCTAAGATTTTAAAATCTTAAAAATTTCAACGATTTAATAATATCTTCGTATTTGTGAACATACAAGATTATTTGTCTTATTCGTACCTATTAAACCCTACTTATTTACTTTATATTGTCTATTGATATGGACAGAAATAATCAGTATCATGATAAAAAATAACAATCCTTATCCCACCAAGATGCTGGCTATTTTAATGGCAATAACAGTCAGATACTGGATTAAAAGCAACCTCATGTACTTCAGTAAGACTGAAAGAGAAACATGAATTCTGAATTGACTCCATAAGGTCTTGCTGATGTGGCCCTCCGGTCTAGCCAACACAGAAAGATTTGCTGCAATGAGGATTAATTGCCCTGCTCTCAGTTTCTTTCACATGAATTTCACTATTAAATATATCATACCTGGGTCTATTCTGTGTTTGCTTCTGATGCTTTAGGGCCGAGTCACTGAATAATAGGAGCCACAATGAAAACCACTTATCCTTTATTAACCATGAAAACAGATCAAGTCTTATTTCATGAAAATTTATAACTTTTTCTAGTTATTGCTTCTTTGAAATTCAGGTCACTGGAACTGAGATAATAAGCTCACTAGGGCTCTAAATCCATCTAAAAATGAGGCCTGTTTTGTCTCAGAAGAAGATATATTTTTCTTAGCATTTATTAGGGAAAATGAAAACTCCTCAGTTAGATGTCTTGGGAGGAAATACACATCCTGATTGAGTTTCAGAGATAAAGCCCTTTCTAAATGACAATAATGGTACAAAAATGGCTTCTGAGAGCAGTCCCCAGACTGAGCAGAATGGTTGAAGTTAGATCTACCAAGGGAAGAGATGGGAGAACAAAATCTGAGCTGGTTGATCTCCCAATTCATTGATAGATTTTGAGCTGTTCAGCTCTGAGATGACTTTTGTTCCCAAATCTATGGAATGTAATATATTCAAAGATAATTCAGCAACATTACTTTGTGAAGAATTTTATATAAATTTATTTAAATAGATTTTATATAACCTGTTTCATACAAAATGATTATACTCAACCCTTCATCTTTGGGAGATGACGGATGCCCTTATGAATTCTTTTGGTCTATCTTTTCTATCTCTTACTCCTTATCTTACTCAAGTCTTACTCAAATCACAAAACTCAAAGAGATTCTTATAAAACCGTCTAGTACTATCTATTCATTTTATCTATGAGTTCACTGGAATGCTTTTTTAAAAATTTCTCAAATCTTTTTCACGTACAATCTCTGTGGTAGACCTTTGATGGTAGAGGTCTAGAAACAATTCATCCAAAGGAAATAAAGGGAGATATTTGCCAAATTCACACTTTATGAGGAAGGATAGTTGAGTAACAGTTTTGCTGGTGGTGGAAAAGCAGAAAAGAAGGCTTATGAATTAGCGACTTATTGTTTTTAAGCCTGGGTCTTTATCTTTTCCCTCACTAGCCTTAAAAAAACTCTGGTACGGCTAATGAATATTTTGTAGTTTTATGTGTCTGATCAAATGATGTTCTTGTTTCAAGAAACAGACATGACTTAAGATCTTCTTCCAGGTTATTTATTGGGAGCAGGTGTCTTCCTTCTTAGAAGGACTGTACTATATTTAAGGAATTAAGTGTTCTGACCTCCTTTGTGAATGCTGTTCACGTCATGGTAAGAGTTTATTTTTTAAGAGAGAGATCAATCAAATCTAAAATAAGACAGTTTAAGGTTTTCCCTTTAATTGTTTTGAAGGAGAGGAGTCTAAAAGCTCAAGGTGATTTCCACAAATGTCATTGACAGGGCATTGCAGAAAGTACTTTCATTTTCACAGGTAAAAAGAGTAGCGTCAATGCCAATGGGAAGCACTTTAAAATGAAACATGGTCAGCAAGTAGATCTATAATTCTATAAGCCTGAGATGAGACATGAAGCCCTAAGCTGGAGAAACCTTCTCTGTTGGTTAATGGATCTATGTAATATTTAAGCATTTAGTATACGCAAAGCAATTTCCTAAGAGGAAATATTCCTAGCACTGGAGAATATTGTGAACAGACACACCTTGACATCCATTTAGCCATATAACCTACAGTGTAAAGTACTTACTTCTTGTAAAAACCACTGGGTTAATTAAACAGGTTTTGTGTGTGTGGGGGGGGTGATGGTGGTGGTAGTGGTGGTGGTGGTAAGAGAGGAGCGATACCAAAAAAAAAAAAAGCAATCAGAAATATTTAGCAATCACTTATATGCTAAGCACAGTATTAATGGCTGGGGATATAAAGAAAAGCAGAGGTAGCTAGGTGGTGTAGTAGATAGAGCCCTAGGCCTGGAGTCGGGAAGACATGAGTTCAGATCTGGCTTCAGACATTTGCTAGCTGTGTGACCCTGGGAAAGTCACTTAACCTTGCTTGCCTCAGTTTTCTCATCTGTAAAATGAGCTGAAGAAGGAAATGGCAAACCAGTGTCTCTGCCAAGAAAATTTCAAATGGGGTCACAGAGCCTGGGACACAATTGAAACAACTCAATAAAAACAAAGAAAGGTTTATTAAAAACAAACAAAAAAAAAAGACTCTGCCTTCTAGATGTTTGACTCAACTAGGTATTATAATGAGAATGCAAATACACTTGATTATTTCTAAATGGTAGATTCAGAAGTTAAGAGTTTGAAAATACCTTAGTGGGCCTCAATTTGAACTGGTATTAGTTTCTTCTGCAATCTACCCCACAAGAAGTAAGCCAATTTTGAAAAAAAAAAAAAAAAAAGACTTCCAGTGAAGGAGAAAACATTATCTCCCAAAATAACCCATTCAACTTTTTGACAGTTCCACTCATAAAGTACTTTCCCCCTTACATTAAGCCTAAATTTAACTTTTTGGTTTAAAAAAATAATTATACCTTATTTATTTTAACATTTATTTCTAAAAATTTTGAGTTCTCAATGCTTTCCCTCCCTTTAATCATTCCCCCATCCATTGAAAGTATAGGCAACATGATATCAATTGTACATGTGAAGTCATCCAAAATATATTTCCAAATTAGTCATTTTGCAAAAAAAGAAAGAAAGAAAAAAAAAGAAATATAAAGTGGAAAAAAATATGGTTCAATCTACATTCAGAGTTTATTGGTTCTGTCTCTGGATGTAGATGGTATTCTTCTTTGCGGGTCCTTTGGGATTGTCTTGGATCACTGTATTGATTAGAGTAGCTAAGTCTTTCAGAGTTGCTCATAATTACATGTTCATTGAACTTGCGTTCAGTGTTATCCTGATCTTACTCACTTTGCTTTGCATCATTTCGTACAAGTCTTCCCAATTTTTTTTCTTTTTGAAAGCATAAGAGTATAATAATATTCCATCACAATCATTTACCACAACACATTCAGCCATTCCCTAATTGATGGGCAATCCCCTAAATTTCCAATTCTTTGCCACCAATAAAAGAGCCGCTATAATTATTTGTGAATATACAGGTCCTTTTCCTTTTAAAAAAAATCTCTTCGGGATACAGACCTAGTAGCATTATTGATTGGTCAAAAGGTATGCATAGTCCTTTGGGCATTGTTCCAAATTGTTCTCCAGAGTGGATGAATCAGTTCACAACTGCATCACCAATGCACTAGTGCCCCAATTATTCTACATCCCCTCCAACATTTGTCATTTTCCTTTCCTGTCATATTAGCCAATCTGATAAGCGTGGGGTGGTACCTCAGGGTTGTTTTAATTTTTGTTTCTCTAGAAAAAATTGTAATTTAGAGCATTTTTTCATATGTACATAGATAGCTTTGATTACTTTACCTGAAAACTGCCTGTTGATACCATATGACTATTTATCAATTAAGGAAAGGCTCTTATTTTTTGTAAATTTGACTCAATTCGCTATATACTTGAGAAATGAGGTTATTATCAAAGAAACTTGCTGTAAATTTTTTTTTCACAGTTATGCTTACTGTGCATTTCCTTCCAAACTATTTCCTTTTGTTTATCCTACTTTGTCTCTCTCCTTTCACCCTGACCATCCTCAAAAGTGTTTTGATTCCGACTACCACCTCCCCAAACCCACTCTCCCTAATATCACCCTTCCCCCCTTCTCTTATCCCTTTTCCTTCCTACTTTACTGTAGGGTAATACAGATTTCTATCCCCAGCTGATCATATATGTTATTACCTCTTTGAAACAATTATCATGAGTAGGGTTTAAGTATACTAGCCAACTCCCTCATTCTTCCCTCCACTGTAAAAGCTCTTTTGCACCTCTTTTATGTGAAATAATTTACCCCATTCTAAGCTCCCTTTCCTCTTCTCCCAGTGCATTCCTCTTTCTCACCCCTTAATTTTATGTTTTTGGATATCATCCAATCATAGTCAGCTCATACCCTTGTCTTCCATGTATACACCTTTTAACTGCCTTAATAATGAGAAAGTTCTTGGGAGTTATCATCTTCCTATGTAGAAATGTAAACAGTTTAACCTTATTGAATCTCTTTTCTGTTTTCCTTTTTATGCTTCTCTTGAGTCTTGTATTTGAAAGTCAAATTTTCTCATCAGTTCTGGTCTTTTCATTTGGCATGATTGAAAGTTCTTTGTTTCATTGAATATCCATTTCTTTTGCCTTGAAGAATTATACTCAGTTTGTTGGTTGGGTGATTCTTGGTTGTAATCCTAGCTCCTTTACCCTCGGGAATATCACATTCCAAGCCCTCTGATTCTTTATGTAGAAGCTGCTAAATCTTGTCTTTTCCTGACTATGCCTCCATGATACTTGAATTCTTTCTTTCTGGCTGCTTGCAATATTTTCTCCTTGACCCAAGAACTCTAGAATTTGGCTATAATATTCCTGGGAGTTTTCACTTTGGGATCTCTTTTGGGAAGTGATCAGTGGATTCTTTCAATTTCTATTTTACTCTCTTCTTCTAGAATATTAGGCAAGTTTTCCCTGGGAAATTCTTGAAAGATGATGTCTAGGCCCTATTTTTGATCATGGCTTTCAGGTATTCCAATAATTCTTTATATTATCTCTCCTCAATCTATTTTTGAGAGCAGTTGTTTTTCCAGTGAGGTATTTCACATTTCCTTCTATTTTTTTTCATTCTTTTGATTTTGTTTTGTTGTTTCTTGAAGCCTCACATAGTCTTTCACTTCCACTTGCCCAATTATAAATTTTAAAGGATTATTGTCTTCAGTGAGTTTTTGTACTTCATTTTCCATTTAGCCAATTCTACTTTTTAAGTTCTTTTTTCATTGAATTTTTGTACATCTTTTTTTCTACTAGACCAATTCCACTTTTTAAGGACTTCTTCTCTTCATTGGATGTTTGTAACATCTTTTAGTATTTAGTCTTGTCTGTTTTTTAAGGTAATTTTTTTGTGTGTGTGCCTCCTTTACCAAGGAATAGACTCTTTTTCAAGATTTTCTTGCATCACTCTTTTCCCAATTTTTCCTCTACCTCTCTTATTTGATTTTTAAAATCTTTTTTTATCTTTTCCAGCAGTTTTTTTGGGGGCCTGAGACCAATTGACTATTCACTTTTTTTTAAGGCTTTGGATGTAGTGGTTTTGACTTTGCTGTCTTCTTCTGATTTTTTTGTTTTGATCTTTCCCATCATCATAATAACTTTCTGTGGTCAGATCCTTTATTATTGTTATTGTTTGCTCATTTTCCCAGCTTATTTCTTGACTTTTAACTCTATGTTAAAGTGGAGTGTGCCCAGGGTACAGGGGAACTGTCACAACTTCAGGCCTTTCTGGATGCTGCTTTCAGCTATGTTCTGGAAGCTATGTAAGTTTTCAGGTCTTCCAAGGTAGTATGATCTAAGGAGCAGCATAGTCCCTGCACTCCTGGCCTGTGCTCTGATCTGTGAGTGACGACAAGCACTCTTTTCTATCATGGAACTGTAACCATAGTGCCCATTCCCCAGGGGCTGCAAGCTCTGGTGTGCTGCTAATGCTCCTGCTTCCCCTGGGAATGTGGCCCAGAACTGCGATCCAGATCATGGGTCACAATGCAACAGAGTCCTGCACTCTGTGCCAGCAAAGGGACCCCTGTTATCTCAGTATGATTAGTTGTTTTATATCCTTACCATCTGTGGGCTTAGAGTTTTGAAATCTACTTCACCTGATTCATTTGCTCCAAAGGTCTGCTGCTGGTATGCTGTGGCATGGACTGTGCTAGAATGTGCTTCACTCTTACCCAGATGGGACAGACCTTTCCTTCCAACCTCCTAACTTTTCTTGGGCTGGGAGGTTGTTTGCCCTTGTCCTTTTATGGGTTCTACTGCTCTAGAATTTGTTTTGAGGGGTATTATCCCAATATTAATTCATTCATTTAATTTAGTCTTATTTTCATTGATCCACATTTCTTTTTACCTTGTAGTCTAGTGAAGCTACTTTTTTTTGTTGTCTTTGTTTTTGTTTTTTGTCTTTTTTGGTGAGGCAGTTGGGATTAAATGACTTGCCCAGAGTCATACAGCTAGTAAGTGTCATGTGTCTGAGGCCAGATTTGAACTCAAGTCCTCCTGACTCCAAGGCTGGAGCTCCATCCGATGTGCCCCGTGAAGCTACTTTGTAACAAAGATTTTATAAACAAGGAGAAACACAGTTTAGGGAAACCAATCAACATATCAACATTTTCTGACAGTATATGCAAAAATGCAAACTCATTTCTCAAAAGAAGGGAAGGGATGTGTATTTTTCTTAACTTTTCAAGGGGTCTAATTTTTTCAGTATAATCTTTTTTTTTCTTTTTTCCACTTATTTAATTTAATATTCTTTATGGGTCTGTTTACTTCAGTCAACATCAGTTCAGATATCTCCCAATACTTCTCTGAATTATTCTTGTTTGCCATTTCCTATGGTGATATGATATTATATTACTGTCATGTAACAATGTTCATTTAGTCATTGTCCAGAATATGGCATGAGTACTATTTCCAATTCTTTGCCCTTATGCTTTTGTTTAATTTCTTTTGAGAATGGTAGGAACATTTGGTTTCTTGACATGAGAGAAGTGAAAATTTAGTTATATTACAGGGAGAATTCATTTTGTAGCATGGTAGAAATAAGAAGTAGCTTAAGAAGCAGACTTTTTTTTTTTCTCTGTCCCTGATTGGCTATATGCTCTTGGGTCATGTCTTTAACTCTTTCAGGGAAACATCTCTCCCTGACTCTTATTTTAGCACTCATTACTTCTTATTCAGTCATTTCAATTGTGTCTAACCCTTTGTGACCCCATCTGGGGTTTTCTTGGCCAAGTTATTGAAGTGATTTGCCATTTCCTTCTCCAATTCATTTTCCTGATGAGGAAACTGAGGCAAACAGAGTTAAGTGACTTGCCTAGAGTCACACAATTAGTAATTATCTGAATTTGAACTCAGGTATTCTGACTGCAGGCCCAGAGCTCTATCCAATATGCCGTCTAGTTGCCCATTTTATTCTTTAGCCAGCTCTGAATTGTAGAACCTTAGGTTGGAACAGACTTTGGATGCCTTATAGTACGATTCTTTTTCTCTGATTCATCTTCCACAGCTAGCAAATTGATATTGCTAAAGCACAGGTCAGACTGCATGACTCCCTTGCTAAAGAAGCTCCGGTGTCTACTTCTTGCCTCTAAAATCATGTATAAATGCCTCTCTTTAGTATTTAAAGCCTTTCACACTCTGGCTTCAGCAAACTTTTTGAGATTTCCTATTGCCTCTAACAGAAAATACAAAATTCTCTGGCTTTCAAAACTCTGCATAATCTAACCTCCTCCTCTCCTTCCAGTCTTCTTACGCCTTATTCCCTGACACATACTTTTTGATCTGATGACACTATCCTCCTGGCTATTCCAAAGATTAAGATTCTCCATCTCTAGGCTCCTGGCATTCTCTCTGGCTGTTCTCCATTCTAGGAACACTCTTATTTGTCTGATGTGACTATTGACCTCCCTGGCTTCTTTTAAGTTCCAGTTAAAACCCCACCTTCTACAGGAAGCTTTCCCTTACCCCTTTTAAATCCAATGCTTTTCCTCTGCTAATTATTTACTATTTATACTGCATATAGCTTGCTTTACACATGTGTTTGCTTGTTATCTCCTCCATTAGAGTGTAAGCTCTTTGACGGCAGGGACTGTCTTTTGCCTCTTTTTGCATCCTCAGCACTTAACTCAGTGCCTGGCACATAGTAGGCACTTAATAAATGTGTATTGATTGATTGAGGATTATTGTACCAAGTGCCAATAGTGAAATTCGAGCTGAGACATGATGTCAAAGTCCACAAAGTTCAAAGGAAATCTGGGAGGAAAGTGAATGTTGGCCAGTGTGGCACTTCCCAAAATGTAAGCCCTTAGGAACAAGCTCACTGCCATCCATGACTTGGAATGCCATAACTCTATCTTCCCACAGAAGTAAAATGGGGGCACTAATGCCTGCCCTGTGGCCCATGAGATTATTTGAGCCTAATGCATGGAGATGTGCTTTGAAAATTGTAAACCATATTTTTGTGACTAATCAGCAAAATTAGAGGGTTGCACTATTTGGCTCCATAATTTCCCTTGATTTACAAATTTAATATACTCATGTAACTATACTCTGAAGAATTCCTATTCTGTTCCTGACTTTCAGCTACTCATGTATATTGTTTTTTAGGGAGAGGTTAGGTACAGGAGAGAGGATCATTTAGTAATAACAGAGAGCTTCCTCAATACTAGTATACATTATTCCCAGAGAAAATTAAATCCTCTTTCAGTTAGTACATTTTTTATCAATTTGATGCTTTGGGGGAACAATATTTTAGAAGTTTCCTTGTTGTCTTCAAACCACATTAAGCAGATGAACAGTTATATTGCCTGAAAGAGACTGGTTGGCACAGTGTTTAGAATGCTGGGCCAGGTGTCAGGAAGACCCAAGCACAAATCCTGCCTCAGGCACTCACCATCAAGTCACTTGACCTCTCTCTGCCTCAGTCTCTGTGATTGTAAAATGGAGATAATAATAGCACTTACCTTTTTGTGAGGATCAAATGTGGTAATATTTGTAAAATGGAGTACAATGCTGGGCATATATATTTTACTTGATAAATGGTTATTTCTTTCCTTCTTTCCTTCCTAAAGTAAGAGTATATTGTTTGGAAAAAGGCCTGTACTATTTCATGGAAGACTTAGGTTCTAAATTTTATATTTTCCAGTAACTAGACGTCATTAGATTTGACTTATAGGGATGAAGGATGAACATTTCTTTGTAGACCCCAGTTCCCTCAACTAGACAATGAGGGAATTAGATTAAATGATTTCTTCCAATTCTTTTTTTGTTTTTTGGGCTAGGCAGTGGAGTTAAGTGACTTGCCCAGGGTCACACAGCTAATAAGTGTCAAGTGTCTGAGGCTGGATTTGAACTCAGGTCCTCCTGACTCCAGGGCCAGTGCTCTATCCACAGTGCCACTTTACTGCCCCTTTTCCAACTCTTTAATTCTGTGATTTAAGCTAAGAATATCAGGAATTATAGCAGTTTCTGCTTCCCCTGCTCCCCCAGTTCAAACTTAATGTGCCTGAATCAAAGGTTTTAAGAGTTGGAAGGGGTCTAAAATGCTATCTAGCATAGCCAATACTTGCTTTGAATCTCTTCTACATCCTACCAAAAACATAGTTTTTTAATCTTTGTTTGAAGCCCTCTATTAAAGAGAAGTCAGTTACCTCCCTGCACTAATAAATGGTTAGGATAAATTAACAGAGACTTAATTTAGCCCCAATGTGCACAAAATAATAAATGAATATTTGATTAAAAAGTCAAAGTTACATAAAAATAACTCAAATTATCAAGAGAAGCAGCAAATAACTGAATAAATATAGTCAAGGAAAGATGAATATTCAGTGAATGTAAAATTGATGAACAGACACAGAATGTAACTGAGCTTAAAAAGCAATTAACATATTCACATTAAATGAACTGATTTGGAAGATAGAGTAAGAAATTTGAATCTTAGAGTAATTAGGATTCTGAGGGCATCAAAAATGGATATGTAAAGGAGAGAGGCAATTGACACAATATTTGAGGAACTGATTAAAGAAGATTTTCAAAAGTACAGGTATAGGTAATCCTCCCCAAGTAGTAAAATTAAATAAAACCAAAAATCACAGGATACCAGCAAAAGAAATTCCCCAAATATAAGATATAATTGTTGAATTTCAGAATTATAAATTCAGTGAAATAATTTTTCTAAGTGTTGAGAATGAAGAAAGCTATTAATTATTTAAGAACATACATAGAGACTAACATTGAAAGTTTCAGAAATGTGAAAGACCATAAAGGAGTACAAAAATGAAGAGTTTTCAGGCCAAGCTACTTCAAGTATAACCCAGAATTATGTGTATTGAAACCACATATACATATTTTAAGGCAACAGAAAATATTTAAAACCAAAGAGAGTTCAAATAATGTATTAACCTAAATCTGCTATTAAAAACAACAAACAAAAATATCCCTCCAAGTAAGAAGGGATCAATGTCAGGTTTAACAATAAATTCTTAAAAGTGATAGGGTGTCTTAAGGTTATCACTACCAGTGTCAACTTTTAAAGAAATATAAAAATGTATAACTATAATGGAAACAATGTGTAATTTGAAATTAAATTACATATTATGCTTATGATGAAACACAAAGTTAAATATACAAGTCTTTATAAATAAAAGTTCACTTAAAAATATAACAACTTTTGAGAAGGAAAGGATATGTCAGTCTTAAATAGAAGACTCCTATCTTTAACAAGAAGGGAGAGATATATTTTGGAATCATCAAAATTTGTTATATTTAAAGATAGAAATGCATTCGGTTCATTAAGTAGACTTCGCAGTAGAAATAGGTATAGAGAGAGAAAACTTGTAATGTATTTCCAGAAGACACCAAAAATCATTGTTAGGAAAAAAGAAAGAAACTGCCAGATGACAGCTCATATTAAATTTATAAATTTAAATAAAAATGACCTTAATTCCCCCATTCAAGTGATACCATATAAAGGATTAAACTTTTTAAAAAAATGTTAAAAATTAAAATTTTTTACAGGAAATAAATTTAATGCAAAAACACGTAAATAAAATGACACTAATATAGTGGTCTAAACTACATCATGGAACTGTAATTTGAAAACAAAAAAGAGTAAGATTGGCAGTAATGATAACAAAAAATCCAGAAAATTGAAGACTAAGAAAAAGCAATGGATTTAGCAATTAAAAGATGACTGTTTACAACAATTTCAGGAGAGTAATAGGAT
The DNA here is from genome assembly GCF_900497805.2 of Vombatus ursinus. NCBI lineage: Eukaryota > Metazoa > Chordata > Mammalia > Diprotodontia > Vombatidae > Vombatus > Vombatus ursinus. The sequence continues at coordinate 4,372,356 of NW_020949548.1, read as the reverse complement.
TAGAAGGCACATCACAAGGAATAGAATAGTTCATGGAAGAGGAGGAAAAGGAGGAAGAGGAGAAAGAAAATCAGAGAAAATGTATGTCTCTTTCTGTGAAATTAGCTAAAAAAGAGAGTTGTTTTTTTTAATAACAACAGAAGATATCTTTAATAATAGTTAACATGGGGGGCAGAGCCAAGATGGCAGAGTAAAAGCAGTGACTTGCTTGAGCTCTCCCCTAAACCCCTCCAAATACCTGTAAAATGACTCTAAACAAATTCTAGAGCAGCAGAACCCAAAAAAGACAAAGTGAAAAAAATTTCCAGCCCAACACAACCTGGGTGGTGTAAAGGAAGGGTCTGTTGTGCCAGGCTGGGAGATGAGCACAGTTCAGCTTGTGCCATGCAGGCAAAGACAGAGCAGGCCTCACGAGATTGAATTACAAGCAGCTGTGGAGGTTTCCAGACTCCTCAACCCAGAAATGCCAAAGACAACTTTGGTCAATGGGTGATACCGGGGTATGAGAGGAGTGTGGTCAAGTCCTGGCCCTAGAGAAGCCCCAGGGTGGTGGCCACAATAGCAGTGGCTGCTACTGGACTTCTTGGCCCACTGACACTGGAGGGATTGAGCAGATGATCAGAGGGGGATTGCAGGGATCTTTTTGCAGGTGCTGAGGCAGGATTCTCTTGCTTTGTCCATGCTTAGATTTAGGCTGCAGTCCTGGGTGGTGGTCCTGGGGCAAGGAGGAGTGCTGGCCTAGCAGAGCTTGTGGTGGGGGTGGAGAGAGAATCTTCCTCACAGTTCCAAGACAGAAGAGAGTGCTTGTAGACCAGAGCACAGGCCAGTAAAGGAGTAAACACCTCTCCTTAGATCATAACACCTTGGAAGAAATGAAAATTTACAGGTTGCTAGAAGTATCTTTGAAAACAACTGCACAAAACCCCTGAAGCTCGGAACAGTATACATTCCACACTGGAAATAGAGGTCTACCTTAACAAAAAGTTAAAAAGTCAAGGGAATGGCTGGGAACATGAGCAAACAGCATGAAAAACTCAGACTAGAGCCTCCAAGAAAAATATGAATTGATCTCAGGCCAGGAAGAGCTCAAAAAGGATTTTGAAAAGCAAGTAAGAGAAGTAGAGGAAAAACTGGGAAGAAAAATGAGAGTGATGTAAGAAAATCATGAAAAACAAGTCAATAGCTTGGTAAAAGAGACCTGAAAAATACTGAAGAAAATAACACCTTAAAAAATAGACTGGGCCAAATGGCAAAAAGAGGTCCAAAAAGTCAATGAGGAGAAGAATGCCTTAAAAAGCAAAATGGACCAAATGGAAAAGGAGGTCAGAAAGCTCACTGAAGAAAATAATTCCTTAAAACTTAGAATGGAGCTAATGGAAGCTCATGACTCTATGAGAAATCAAGAAATTATAAAACAAAACCAAAAGAATGAAAAAATAGAAGACAATCTGAAATGTCTTATTGTAAAAATAACTGACTTCAAAAATAGATCCAGGAGAGATAAGTTAAAAATTATTGGACTACCTGAAAACCATGATAAAAAAAAAGAACCTGGATATTAATCTTTCAAGAAATTATCAAGGAAAACTGCCCTGATATTCTAGAACTAGAGGGTAAAATAGAAATTGAAAGAATCTACCAATCACCTCCTGAAAGAGATCCAGAAAGGAAAACTCGTAGGAATATTTTAGCCAAATTCCAGAGTTCCCAGGTCAAGGAGAAAATATTGCAAGCAGCCAGAAAGAAACAATTCAAGTATTGTATAAACACAATCAGGATAACATAAGATTTAGCAGCTTCTACGTAAAGAGATCAGAAGGCTTGGAATATGATATTCCAGAGGTCAAAGGAGCTAGGATTAAAACCAAGAATCACCTACCCAGCAAAATTGAGTATAATCCTTCAGGGAAAAAAAAATGGACATTCAATGAAATAGAGGAATTTCAAGCATTCTTGATGAAAAGACCAGAGCTGAATAGAAAATTTGACTTTCAAATATACGACTCAAGTGAAAACATGAATAGGTAAACAGGAAAGAGATATCATAAGGGACTTATTAAAGTTGAACTGTTTACATTCCTACATGGAAAAATGATATTTGTAACTCATGAGACCTTTCTCAGTATTAGGATAGTTGAAGGGCATATATATATTTATATATATGGACAGAGGGCACAGGGTCACAGGGTAAGTTGAATATGAAGGAATGATATCTAAAAGTAAGATTAAGGAGTGAGAAAGGATTGTACTAGGGAAGGAGAAAGGAAGAGATAGGATGGGGTAAATTATCTCACATAAAAGAGGCAAGAAAAAGCTTTTACAGTGGAGAAGAAGAAGGGGGAGGTGAGAGGGAATGAGTTAATCTTACTCTCATTGTATTTGGCTTAAGGAAGGAATAACATACACACTCAGTTGGGTATGAAAATCTGTCTTACCATACAGGAAAATGGGGGGGAGGGGATAAAAGGGGATGTGATAGAAGGGAGGGCAGATTGGGGGAGGGGGTAATCAGAAGCAAAAACTTTTGAGGAGGGACAGGATCACAGGAGAGAATAGAATAAATGGGGGATGGGTTAGGATGGAGGGAAATATAGTTAGTCTTTCACAACATTACTGTTATAGAAGTGTTTTGCATGACTACACATGTATAACCTATATCAAATTGCTTGCCTTTTCAATGAGGGTATGTGGGGAGGGAGGGAGGGAGAGAATTTGGAGCTCAAGCTTTTAAAAATGAACGTTAAAAATTGTTTTTACGTGCAACTAGGAGATAAGATATATCGGCAAAGGGGTATAGAAATCTATCCTGCCCTATAGGAAAATAGAAGGGGAAAGGGATAAAAGATTGGGGGGGGTGATAAAAGAGAGAGCAGATTGGGGAAAGGGCTATTCAGAATGCATGCCATCTCGGGGCAGGAGAAGGAGAGAGATGGGGAGAAAATTTGGAACTCAAAATCTTGTGGAAGTGAATGTTAAAAACTAAAAATTAACTAATTAATTAAAAAAGAAAAAAAGGAAAAAAAAGTTTAATAACTAGCTCTCTGGGGAAAAAATGCACATGCCACACTTTTAAATAAAACTCCATTGCTAGCATTTAAAAAAAAAATAACTAACATAGATAGTATTTTAAACTTTGCAAAGTTACTTACATATATTACAGTATATATGTATATTTGTATATGTATATATATATATGTATATGTGTGCTGATAGGTGACTTGCACAGGATCACACTCTAAGAGATTCTGAAGGCAGGATCAGATCAAATTTAAGTACTATGCTGTACTTGATGCTTTACCTCAATGCCTTTAGCAATACATTGGGAGAGACAAGAGATAAAGAGGCAGGGGATTATGGGTGGGGAAATTTTTTGAAGGCGAGAAGAGAAAAACAGAATCAAGGGAATAAGTAGAGAATTTATACTTGTCAAGAAAAGTGTCCATCTTGTCCTCGGAGACTTGAAAAAAGGAGGAGGGGAAAGGGATAGATACAGTGTTTTTGAGATGTGTAAAAGTGAGTACAAGTCAAATGGCCTCAGAAATATTTATAAAATAGAAAGGAAAGTCATCTACTATGACAGAAGGGAGCAAAGGTAAGCTTGGGAACTTGGAAGAGAAAATAGAAAATTTTGAAATAACAGTTATAGAGAGAGTGATGAAGTTAATCAGAGATGAAGTAAAAGATTTGGCATGGTGAGGGCACTGTCATTGCTGGGAAAGCCATTTTGTAATGAAGTCAGTTATTAGGATTTCATTATTTCCTCTAGCAGTGTGAGAATTGGCCTGGGATTGAAGCTTATCAGGCAAACGGTAACCAAAGGTGGAGAAAAGTGTCTCATTGAACTAACCTTAGAATCCATATATTTTATTGTTAAGAGATGAAGGTAAAGTCAGAATAGACTGGTGGGAGGAAGACTGGGGAAACAGGTAGTGATTGAGGGATCAAAGGTCAAGGAAAGAAAGAATGAGTTTAGAAGAAATGAAGAATTAGGACAAGTGTAGAGAGTGAAGCCCAGGATGAGACAGGAGAATTTCAAATTATAACCACTTGGAGAGAAAGTATTTGTGATAATAATGCCTAAGTTATGACCACTTCTCTAGATGGTTGAGGTAGAATGAAGCCAGAGGTCATCGGAGATGAAAAGGTACAGGAATTAAAAGGTCAGACTTTTCAAAGGGTCATCAGGTGATTGTTGAAATTACCAGGGAGGATGGCAAGAGTATGGGATGGAGAAGAATATTGTGAGTCGGATAAGAAACTTTATAGTGGAGTCCCTAAATAGTCTATCCTAAAACTTTTATTGCTGCTTTTTTTTATCAGTGATTTAGATTATAACACAAAAAGTACAATATCAAATTTTTAGATGATAAAACCATGAGAGAAAAAGCTGGCATGAAGGATAAATCAGTCAGGATCAAAACTGACCTTGATTACCTAAAACAGTGGCCTATATCCAATAAGATAACATGTAATATTGTAAATACAAAGTCATTTACTTGGATCCAGATAATCAGTTTCATGAATAATGTCTCAGAAGGGCATAGGCCGATCATAGCACATACGAGAGAATTCTGCTGATATTAGTGGACTATAAAAATCAATCAGCTGACAAAGCCAACAAAAAGATTAATGAGAGCTGAAGCTTCATTAAGAGAGACTTCATATGTAAGACTTGGGAGATGATTGTTCCCTTGGATTCTACCCCAATTGGATCACCCCTGGACTATCGTATTGCATTTTCAGCATAACATTTTAGGAAAGACAGTGACAAGCAGCGGTGGTGTTTCCATAGGAAGGCAATAAAGGACACACATCACTGAGCTCATTGAGCAAGGAGAAAGCCCTGTACTGGGTATAAGTGGATCAAAGCAAAAGTGATCTTGACCATAAGAGGAATAGAAGAAGAAACACAGAAACATAAGATGAAAAAAAAAATACATGCATATGAAGTAAGCTTTTAAAATATATACATAAGATAAGTTTAAAAAGTTGAATGGTACAAAGGGAATTACTATTAAATTGTTTTATAAATATATATGTATATGTGTATAATATCTTGATATTAATTCATTAATATATGAAGTTACAAAGCATGCTTAAGTTTTATGTTTAAAGTAAGTATATATATATAAGTATAAGTATATATATAAGTAAATATAATTTCATATATACATATGAAAAATACATATATACACTTCCACTTCAAACATCAAAAATTTTCTTAAAAAAAAAATTAAAAGGATAAAGATAGGGACCAGAACTATATTTTCATTGAGAGAGAGAACTTCATATTGAGGAAATTCTCTCTACTAATAGCTTACCATCTTTTCTGCAATTTACAGTTTTAGTGAGTTTCTTAGAGCACTGAGACATTAGCTGAATTTGCCAAGGTGTAATAGCCAGTTTGTGGCCAAGATGGGACCAGAACCCAGGTCTTCTAGGCTTTAATTCCAAATCCCTATCCAGTATGTGAATTTGCTTCTCTTTTACATTGATTTTATATTATACTTTAGCTTCTTAGTTTTGGTACTTTGTTCTAGCTTGTCCAGGATGTTTTGTATCCTGAATATCCCTTTTCTATCTTGTCTTTTTATACTCTCTCGAGTGTTAGACACTTCCCAGCTCTGTGACCCTGGGCAAGCCATTTAACTTCTGTCTGTCTTAGTTTCTTCAACTGAAAGTGTAGATAATGATAGCTTATAACTCTCAGGTTTGCTGTGAGGATCAAAGAGGCAATATTTTGGAAGCAGTTAGCACAGTTCCTGGCACAGAGTTGGTACTTAATAAATGCCTACCACCCCCTTCTTTATACATATGTAAACAGACACGCATCCATATATCTACATACAAACATTAGACTTCGTTTCAAAAAATGTGTAAATGCTTGAGAAGCAAAGAGCGGCATAGGGTTAGGAAAGAACAAGATTTGTTTACAAGTCCCATATCTAGTTGTGACCTTCAGGACATCTAAATGCCCTAGGAAAGTCTCTGAGAAAATGTTAAAATATAGGTGCTGATCACTGACAGAGTGGCTTCTATTACAGTGATTCCCTATACTAATGAAAAGAAAAAAAGTCTAGTTCGTATATGTGTGTATATACGTATATGTGTGCACATATGCATATTTATACATATGTGTATGCACATATGTACATATGTACTACCTACATACCTATGTGCATGTATGCGTACACATGTGCTCATGATGGGTTTGGGGAGTAGACTGGTTAATTGATATTATCTGGAACCATGAGGGAATTTGTCATCAAAGGAATATCTCACCCTTGAGTATATCTTCTGAGCTTCAACATTTCCAAGCAGAAGCCAAAAGCAGGGCAAGTGAGGAAGAACTAACATACCCCTCTTTAAACAGGCAATACGGATGAATACACCATGGGACTGCAATCTCAATTCTGCTGCATGACCTTGGACAATTCACTTAACCTCTCCACATTTCTGTTGTGCCATCTGTAAAATTGGGATAATAATCCCTGACACCTGCGCTGCATGCTGCAAAGATGAACGTGATTGCATTTGCGACAAATTTGGTGCCCTTGGGAGGAAATGTGCCATATGCAATAAAAACAATAATAATAACAATAACTTGTTATTACTTCCAAGACATTGACTAGGCGGGTTGGCGCACCTCTTGCTCTGACCATATTGGCCTCTAATTAAAGACAGAAAAACCTGCCAGCTTTCATTTTAATCTGTCCCCAGTAAGGATGGCTATACTCTAGTCTGTGTGTTGAGTCCCATGAAGATTAGCAAATAGTCTGTGTGAGCTCTGCCTGGAGTGGATCTCCTGCCAGAAAGTGAGAAAGCTTTCAAGGGCATATTCAATGCCCCTTGGCCTTTTGGCTTGCAGGACTTTTTAGTGAGCATTTCCCCCCCTCTTTCTATTATGCAAATATGAATTACCTTGATGTGGAAATGGTACCAGATTTTTTCCACTTTGGTTCTACAGAGTGACTAATCACAGTTGATTCCACATACAGTTCATCATTGTGGGTCTGTTCTCATTCATTTTGGCTGTAGTTCTGGTCTTGGTTCTCCATAATTAATATTTGTTGAGCATATTCACATTTAATGAGAGATTGCCATTTTTCAGCCTAATTTCTTCAGTCAAAAAGCATTTATTAAGCCCTTAGTCCTTACGAGAAACTGTATTAAACACTGGGAATACATAGACTGCCTTACAACATCCTCTTCCTTTTTAAAGAGGTTTAGCACTCATTAGCTAGATGTGTCTGTCTATTTTACAAATGACCTTAAGTGTTTGTGGAAGACTTCCCATTAGGCAGATGTTGTCCCCTCTGCCCTTTAAAGAGAGCAGGTTGAAGTAGCTTTAATATCCAACCAAAGTGTCTATAGAGAAAACAAACCTTTGTCTGTAGAACTCTCATTAGATTAAAAGCGAGAGCATTATAGAAATAACCTTGAAATATTTTGGCAGTGAAGGTGAAATCGAGGCTGTGGAGAGTTGGAAAAAAAAATATCCTTTATAAGAGTAGAACAGTAAGTACCCTAGCAGGGGTAGAGCTAGGGCACCAAAATTAGACAGGAAAACAGGCAGCCTTTCGAGAACATGCTTTGTCCCTTTAAGAAAAGAATCCATTAAGAATGTCAGCAATCCACAGAACTCAAACAATGTCCACTTTCCCACATCCTGTTACCCAGGATGAAACTTTTTATTTTATCTTTTTTTCTGGAGGATTTGAACAAGAATTCAAAATTATAAAAGCTGACTTGGAGAGTAGTGTTCTCCTATTAAGGGAGACCAAAGGAGAATGTAGGAAGAAAAAGAGAAGCTTATTTGTAAAATGCTAAGTGCTCTTCCATGGTGTTGAAAGAGCTTTTTGTTTTCATTGGAAACCACTGACCTGGTTTCTTGCAATATTGGTGAGAACCAAAAGGTATGTCTTTATTCTGTGGTCATGGGGCTTCTTTACTGAGTTCTAATTTGGCTTTCCTTTTGTTAAAGTGATTTTCTCCCAGACTTTTGATTAAAATGGGGAAGGTGGAGTATATCCATTCAGGAAGGATCATAGGATAACAAATATAGAGCTAGAATAGACCATATATTGATGCCATCTCAGGCTTACAGATGTTAAATGACTTGTCCAAGGTCATATGGCTAATGAGCAGCAGATTTTTGATTCAAATACAGTTCCTCTCAGTCTGGATCTTTCCACTTTCCATCGTACCAAAGGAGGAAAATGTCCCCAAATCGGTAATCCAAGGGCCTGGCAGGATGATGGACAGTTTTAAAGGTTTTTTTGAAGATTAGTGGGGTCCAGGGGTGATGGCTAGGAGTTAATATTCTATAGACACCAGGAAGAGAGCTTCAGGCTTAATAAGCAGTAGGAGGGGCTAGATCGAATCTGGCAGGGATGTGGAGGTCAGGCAGTACCACAAGAGCAGGGTAGGCAGTGAGGTTAAAAGGAAAAAAAAGTTTAAGCAGTGACAAGGAGCTTCCAAAACAGGAAAAAAAACGTAGAGGTCTTGGCAGGCAAATGGGGTATAATAGTAGTTAAGGGCTCTAGACAGAGATAGTCACTATCTGCCCATAGGGATTGGAGATAGGCCCTGAATTGACTGGAAGTAGACACAAGGCAGGACTCCAGGTCGAGGGGAAATGGAACAAGAGAAGGGATTCAGCATCTCTCCCTCATGTCCATTGTGTGATTATCCTTTGGTCACTGCCTTTTCAATGATCAGCAACAACCCAGGTCAATGGAATATCAAGTCTCCTGGGGCATATTTGTCCTATAGGGAATAAGACAGGACTAAGTTATAGGACTTGGCATATTAGGTGGCAACTTGGTCCCTGAGTCTAAAAGCTGAAGTCCAGTTACTGGAACTGGAGGGTACAAGGTCGAGGAGGGATCAGTGTCAAGGCTGAAATCAAGCCAAGTTACCCTGTGAAGAGAAGAATCTTAGGAGCCTGGATTTAGAGCTGGAAGACACCTTTAAGATCATCTTATCCAATGACTTTATGTGACAGAGGAGAAAACGGAAGCACAGAGGGGTTGGCCAACTTTGCCCAACATCAGCCAGCTACTAAACATCTGAAGTAGGATTTGAACCTATTCTTCCTGACTCTGAGTCCAGTGCCTAACCATTATTCTGTGCTGCTGACTGTTCTTTTTGGAACTGTAGGTATGATCGAATCTGTAGGTGATGGTTAAATAGTCTCGGAAGTCAAGTTTATAGTTAGCATAAATAATAATAACTGGCATTTATGTAACACTTTAAAGTTCACAAAGCACTTCACAAATTCGATATTTGATTCTCATAACACACCTGTGTTTATTATTATTATATTAATATCATTATATTTGTATAATAATATATTAAGACAATTATACTTTAATCATATATTAATATCATATCATCATATATTATATGACCGTATGTGGTCATAATATAATTATATTTTATAAAATCATATATAATCATACACATATAGTTTATATATGTAATATATGATGTTATATAGTATATAAAGTGTTATATATAGTATATAAATGTATTATAATATGTTATTATATTGTAATTAATAATATTATCCTCATTATGCAGATGTGGAAAATGAGGCAGAGAGAGGTTAAGTCACATGCCCAAGATTACCCAGCTAGTAAGTGGCTGAACAGAATTGGAACTCATGTCTTCCTGTCTCTGGCACAGCACTCTATCCACTGCACCACCTATCTTCCTCTATGATTAGATTAGAGGGATATATCCTCAGAGACCTATAGAAACTGTGGCTATTTTTTGGTAACTAGAGAGAAAGTGCTTTCATCTTAAGTCTATCTCTACTTAATAGTACAGGCCAGACGAGTAGGGTTTGCCTTCTATTTCCTGGAAATAGATATCAGGCCTAGCCATCGCCCAAACGTTTAATATGTAGATATCAGACCTAGCCATCACCCGAAAGATAAAGTGACCAACATGTCCTCTGTGTTTCTCCATCTCTGGTTCAGTGCCCCATCCTCCTGTCCCTTTGATTTAATGACACAATCTATTAGTCTCATGTTTACACTAACGTCACACCCTGCGTTTGCCAGTCTTCCCCAGCAGTACTTCTGGTGCCAGACCCCCATTTCCCCTAGCAATCAAAATCGGCTTGCCCTTTATCACATCTTCTTAGAGCCCTGCTGTCTGTAAGGCTTAATCTGCTGAGCAAAATTAGGTTATGGCCGATAATAGCATAATATGTTACCTGTATCTCCCATGCTCAGAATTCACTGTTTCATTTCTGCCTCTTAGAATCCCTAGTTTTATTTAAAGCTCAGTTTTTAAGTGATGCTTTCCCTTATGACTTCCCCTTGAGCTGTTAGTCTAACCCCCACACACACACCTCACACACAAATATTTTATTAACTTTGTGCCCATTAAATATGTGACATATGCCTCTATTGCCCTCCCTCTCCAAGCCACACAAGATACATTTGCCCTTCATTGATATAGGGTATCCTGAGGGGTTTGTGGGTATTTCTTTTCTACTCCCAGCTCCCCACAATATATCTCTCTCTCCCCCCTTTCTCAGGGCCAGTGCCTAATGCCCAAATTCCATTTAACCAAATAACTAACATTGATGGGATCTGTCAAAGGGATATTTCTTTCAAAGGTATAGCAAGAATGAAGTAGAAATCTTTCCCTCAGCACCTTAGGGGCAGAATTTTACCTATTGTCTCTATGGAGATTAGGCTTATAATTTAGTTCAATTCCTACATACCTTTGGCTTCTCCAAATTCATTTCAGAGGCATGATGACTATTTTATGAGATTTAGTCTTGGTTTCTACTGGGCTGGCATCCCAAAGTTTACTCTTGAAGGATACTTCTTGCTTCTTTAGGCATTTATACTGCTCTGGCTTTTAAACCTGGACTCTGGAACGTCAGTTTGCCATAGTATGGTCTTGACCTTTTGAACTCATAAGGTCAAATGCTCCAATCTTCTTCATCTAAACATGGAAAGAAGAGGAAGCTAGGTGACTCAGTGGATAGAGCACCGGCCCGGAAGTCAGGAGGACCTGAGTTCAAATCCAGCCTCGGACCAAACACTTGACACTTACTAGCTGTGTGACCCTAGGCAAGTCACTCAACCCCAATTGCCTAAAAACCATAAATAAATAAAACAAAATAAAATTGGAAAGAACAAACAACAGAGAGGCCAAAGACTGATGCCCTTACATAGGTCTCTGTGGCCTCAGAAGAAGAGAGGGTCCCACGGTCCATTGTCTCTAGACCCCACATGCAAAGAAGTTAATCATCAAGGAAGTAACCAGAGCCAACTTGACTTTTTGAATGCCTTTGAGATAGCCAGTCCAAGAATCTCCTCTTCAGTTTATGGTTAGCAAGGCAGAACCAATTACAGAATGGCTACTCTTGTTCCATAATCTCGTTAAGGCACATCCAATACCTGTTATCAAGAATCTTCTGCAAACGGCTCAGCTTCTCCAGTGCAGAAACATGCAAAGGGTAGGAAAGCTGACGGGGTCTGTGCACCTACCTGGCCCTCTGCTTTATATGTATACATCATCTCTACTTAATAGAAAGTAAGGTATTTGAAGGCAAGAACTATCATACTTTGGACTTGTATCCTTGGTGCTAACCTGATGTCTGGTATAGAGGAGGTCCTTAATATAAAATATAAATTTTGTGTTTGATGTTTAAAGCTTGTCACAAATAAGCCCTCTTACCTTTCCAGTCTTCTTACAAAGTTCTCCCTTCCACACACCCCAGGGTCCAACCATATTGCCCTCCTTGTTGACTCTTATAGATAATGCACTATTTTCCATCTCTGTGCTAGTAATTGACATCCATGTGTAGAATGAATGCTCACTCTTTTAACCTCAGCCTGCCAGAATTCCTGGCTCCCATTAAGATTCAAATGCCACTCTCTATAGGAAGCATTTTCTGTTCCCCTGGCGTCAAATGCCTTCCCTTCTAAGGTTACCTTCCATATACTATGTATAGATGTTGTTGTTGTCATTTAATGTGACCCTACTTGGGGTTTTCTTGGATGAGACATTGGAGTGATTTGCTATTTCCTTCTCCAGCTCATTTTATAGATTAGAAGAAAACTGAGACAAACAAGGTTAAGTTACTTGATCAGGGTCACCCAGTAAGTGTCTGAAGCCAGATTTGAACTTAGGAAAATGATTCTTCCTGACTCCAGGCCTGGCACTCTACCCACTGTGCCACCTAGCTTCCCTGTGCCACCTAGAGGTTGAATGTACCTAAATCTTGTATGTACCTACTTATAAACATGGTGTCTCCATCATTAGAATGTAAGATGCCAGGAATGTAAGGGCCAGGAATAATTATTGTTATTATTTACCCCATGTTTAGTACATTTTATAGCACATCATAATCAATTGGTAAATTCTTATTGATTGATTGCTTCATTATTCCTCTTTCAGTCAATAGGAACCTTTAGTGGCAAGAGAAATAAGCCTCACCTTTGAAAGTTCAGGCAGATTGGTAAGACAATAAATGAATGAGGACTGTCAATAGGCTGTTTGTGGCTGTATACAATTGTTTTAGACATGAATCTTTCTTGGAAAAAAAAAA
>NW_020949548.1:4349567-4359766 GCF_900497805.2 Vombatus ursinus | reverse complement strand
AAAAAAAAAAAAACCTTAAGTGGACTTTTTCTCACACAATGTTTCATAAATATACCATGAAAATGGTCTAAAAGGGGAAAAAAATGCAGTATAGAGAAAAATAGCAGAAAAAAGCATTCTGTAAGCTATCTCCAGAGTAATAGCAGTATCACTATCAGATTCTATTCCACCTCAAGCATTCACAATTGCAGGGGTGGAAACAGAGTGGGAAAAATAGTGTGATTGAGGATTCAATCCCTTGCCCTTACAAAGTACAAATTCTTTAAAAGTAATAACATCTGCATTGCCAAAGCAAAATGATTCCTCTTTTCTCCAAGCAGCAATACAACAAGATGAATTCTTTTTAAGTCATCCCTGATGGCTCTTGCTGCTGTTGCTTTTGGAGTTTGAAATCTGTTTGTTTTGATGGGAGGTAAGCAGAGGAGCAGAAAAGTTCAGGAGAGAAGTAGGGGAAATGAGTTGAAGGGTAGGGGAGGTAGATAGCTGCGAAGCTGATGGTGATCCCTAGAGGTATATGCAAGTTGCTTTGTTAATGTGTATATTCTCATATTCTCACGTACCCTCTCTTGGTAATGAAGGACAGATATTGCCATGATAACTGTTTTAATTAAGAGAGAATCTAATACTGCTTTTATATCACACCAATAAAATGATTTATGAAGAACTCTTCCAGAAGTAGCTTGTTAAAACCCATATTGGCAAGAAGTGAAGCATTATCACTGTCCATCATTAAAACATAGGTTTACAAATTGGAGAGGAGGGAAAATGAAGAGAAACAACAAAAAATCTAACTACAAAGCTTTTTAAAAAGAGAGTCTCCAGTGCAGTTTACTCCATGAATCACAATTGCATTTTCCCCTGTTTCGGACATTTTATCAATAGTTCATATTGCTTTCTATCCTGGTATGCTTGCATTGGTGAGAAGGTAACCTTTGCGCCAATCATAAGGGAGAGGAAGAGGAGCGATCAATGAAGCAGCTTGGTTCTGTAAATGTCATAAAAGTTTGGATAAATTCTACCCCATAGTAACCTTTAGACAATTATTTGTACGAAGACTACGATGAAACTGTGGGCTCAAATGATAATGAAGGGCAACTATTCCTGTGACAAATGTTTTAAGTGGGAAAGGATGATAACTTTTCCTCAAACTTGATCAATATTATTCATATGGATAAAAGTACATGCATCTTAGTATCTAAGCTCGATGTAATTGGCACCAATTTGAGCTTTTAGAAAAAGACCAAAATGATGTGCAGTGTAACACCATTGAACCAAAAATGATACCATTTTCAGGATTCTCATATCTAAAGAGCAGGCTATTCAGAGCCCTAGATTGGACACCACAAGATGTATGTATATAATACCTGGTTCTTCTACTTAGAATCTCTGCTGCTGAACAAGTTGCTTCATCCCTCTGAGATTTTGTTGGACTCAATGACCTCTACATTTCCTTCCAGATCAAAGTAATGATCCTATAAACTCTATAGGCTTCCAAAGTATATGAAAAACACTTAGCTGGTGCTTCATTTGTCATTGTCCTTTAAAATATTGTGTGGGGTTTGGGTGTACATTTTAGAAATATCATTAACAAATTGGAGGTTGGCCAGTACTTTGTTTGGCTCCAATGGACAAAACTAGGAACAATGTGCGGAGTTTGTAGAAACATAGATTTTGATTTGATATAAAGAGAGGGGCAGGGGAAATGATCTTTCTAACAGGTGGAAATGTCCCTAAATGGAATTAGCTTCTTCGGGAAATAGGATGTTCTCCCTCACTAGAGGTCTTCAATGGGATGTTAGATGGCCACTTGTCATGTCAAGCCAAGACAGCATGAATTTATTAAGGACTTAACCGTGTTGCAGGCACTGTGCTGAGTGATGGAAATACATATAGTAACAAAAGAGAAATCAGTCTTCTCTTCAAGAACTCTATATAACACTTAAAAATGAGCTGAAAAGCAGAGTAGTCAGAAGGACAGAAGATACCTATTTGGGGAAACAGGAGTAAAATCTGGAGAGCCAGGAGTGGAGTGAAGTGGTCAGGGTCCTGGTCTGAGTGCTTCCTCAAATGGAAGTTTCCAAAAGAACTTAGCAATCAAAGAAGGGGTGGAGGGATTTTACAGTGACATCAAGAAAGATACATTTTCCAGTATGAGAAGGTTGCTGGAGATTGGAGGAGAATTCTGTAAAGTTAAAAGTAGAAATAGGAGAGTAGTAAAGGAAGGAGAATGTATTGGTTTTCAAGGTGATGCCGGATGAACATTTGTCAGTGACATTAGTAGAAGAGACTCATGTTTCATTGTGGATTGAATTAGATGATCTCTGAGATTTCTTCCAACTCTGAAATTTTGGGTTCTTTAGAGTAATTAGAATGCTTAAGGGAATCAAAACCATGACAAGTGAGCATACATCAATGCAACTAAGGATGCTTAGCCTAGGAAAGATGAACTTAGAAATAGCAGAGTCACGCAGAAGAGGTGTTAGGCTTATTTTACTTAACCTTCAGAACTAGGGCTTAAAGGGTTAAGTTCAATACTGATAAATTTCAGGTAAATATAAAAAAAGATATCCTAATAATTTAAACCATTGAAAAGTAGAGTTGGATGCCTTGAGAATTACTAGACTTTGTATTATTATAAGTTGGCAAGTTAGAGTTGAGAAGACCACTAGTAAAAGATATTGTAGAGAGGATTTCCATTTGGTTATGGGCTTAGACCAAATGACCTTCCAGGTCCCTTCCAATTCTGAGATGCTTCAATTTATTTTTATGTTTTCTTACACAAGGTGGTAATAATGAACTGCATGAGTAGTAAGAAAGACTGAAGAGAAAAAAGTGAAAACCAATACTTCAAGAAACTATAGTTTCATTAGTTTTATTACTCCATCTACTGATGTAGCTCAGAGGCCCTTCATGATTTGGTTACTAGTTGCTGTGGCCAAAAGATTTATCCCACTCTGGATAACTGGGTGATGACCCTTCTGTAATTAGATAGACTGGTCCTTCAACAAGAGATACTGTTCATCACCATGCTCCTGCAGGAATTCCTTTCCTGTTTGGCAGATACTACCAAAGTATGTGCTCGCTTGTTATAACCTTCAAGAAGCCAATGGTACCTCCACTTCTTGCTAAAGGATTAAAGAATAGCGATTTAATTTAACATTAAGAATTAACTAGAGAGTCAGGATGACATAGTAAGTAGAGGATCAGTCACAATGACCTGAGATAAAGGCCTGCCTCTCCAACATGATCACTGTGGGGTGCTGGGCAAGGCGCTTCATCTCTCTACTTCAGGCAAATATTGAAGACTGAAACTTAGAAAATGATGCCAATGCCATAGGATAGGGTATTAACACACCAGGAGCGTCCTACACTGGCAAATTCGTAGCTTGGGCTATACCAGAGAAGTAAGGGATAATATCTATGTAATAGATGGATTTATAAATATCATCCTTAATGTATGGTTTCCTTTAAGTCTGTGTTAAAATCTTACCTGCTCTAAGAGATTTCTCCCCATTTTCCTTAATACTAGCACCTTCCTTCTGAGATTAGTTCCAGTTTATCCAGTATATATTTTGTTTCTACATAGTTATTTGCATGTTGTCTCTCCCATGAGATTGTAAGCTTCTCAAAGGTAGGAATTGCTTCTACCCTACTGTATATCTCTGGTGCTTAGCACAATTACTGTCACATAGTAGGCACTTAATAAATGCTTGTTGACTTGATATTGTTCAGAAAAAAGCAATTAAATGATGGGGTTTTTCCGAACAAAATATATGTTTTGATAAACACACAGAGATGGAGTAGTTTATATTTTAACTGGAAGTTGGCCTCACACTCAGTAGAAAGAAATCAGTAAAGATGAATTCTAATCTAGGGCAAGTGTTATGGTAGATAGAAGTTGGGACCTGGAGTAAGAAAATCTTGAATTCAAATCCAGCCCCAGACACTTACTAACCCTGTGACCTTGAGCAAGTAACTGAACTGCTGTCTGCCTCAGTTTCCTCATCTGTAAAATGGAGCTAATAATATCCCTACCTTGTAGGATCATTGTGAGGATCAAATTAGTTAATAATTATAAAGCGCTCAGCACAATACCTTGCACATGGTAAGTGCAATATAAATGTGAGCTGTTATTATTGATTTGCTGTGTAGCTTTGTGACTTTGGACTAGTCATTCTCAGGGCCTTGACTGCCTCATCAATGAATTGGGGATATATCCTTACCTTTGTGAAAGCAGAGGATGAACTAAATAATCACCTAAGACACCTTTTTGCTTTGAGGTCCATGGAAAGTGGTGGGCTTTTGCTTAGTGGATGTTGTTTTAACTTAGAAGCCAAAATACTTTGTGAAAAAGAATACAAAAATCAATTTTTGATTACATTGTGATCTGTGGTCATTACTGTTATTGCTTTCCTCATTGATACCAGAGGAAGATACTCCAGGGTAACATATACCCAAAAGGCCAAGGCTCCACATTTTATTGGAATGCTAGGGTAGGTTATTTGTAGAAGTCATTCATTAGACTCTATGTACACCACAATGATCTATCTCCCATTGTGCTAATTCTGCCAATTGTTGTCATTTAGTCTTACCAGTTTAAATCTAAAGCAGAAGACTCACATCACCTTCTTATGCTACGCTCTGGCTTTTCTTATTTCCATACTTTGGGCTGAAAATGTTTTCCCATTACTTTCTTTTCACAATTGCCATTTTCTTAAAATGCCTTTACCACTTAAGCTTCCATCCAGTGTTCCCAATCTGAGAAAATTCATCCTTGAGTGATGACCACCACCTGATTCTTAATCCTTTTACTTCCGTGTGCAATGGACAGAGTGCTGGGCCTGAAAACAGAAAGTTCAAATCCAGTCTCAGAAACTTATTAGCTGCGTGACCTTGAGAAAATCTCTTAGTATCTGTTCACCTCTGTTTCTTCAACTGTAAAATGGGGAGAATAATAGCACTTACCTCACAGGACATCTAGCTGGCTCAGTGGATAGAGCACTGGACTTGGAACCAAAAAGGCTCATCTTCATGAGTTTAAATCCAACTCAGATACTTACCAGCTGTGTGACCCCGGGCAAGTCACTTAACCCTGTTGCCTCAGTTCCTCATCTGTAAATTGAGCCAGAGAAGGAAATGGCAAACCACTTCAGTATCTCTGCCAAGAAAACCCCAAATGGGGTCACAGAGAGTCAGACAAAATTGAAAAATGACCAAACAGTAACTTAAATGGTTGGTGCAAGGATCAAAGGAGAGAGTATTTGGAAAAGTGTTTAGTGCATAGTGCCTGCCACATAAGGTCAGTGAAAATGGGAAGGCATGAATAGATTCTAATCTGCCTCATTGGAAGAAATGCTTAGAACAATGAATTTAGATCCTAGTTCTATCTGAGTATTCATCAAGGTCTTGTTAGCATTTTCTCTCTTTACTAGATTCTGAGTTTTCTGAGGGAGATGACTTGTCCAAATTTAAACCTAGTATCTTCACCAATATCTTAATTTTATTCAGATGTTTTACCACTGTGAAGTGACCTTTGAAACAAGACCAAAGAACCCCAGAAAGGACCTTTGTCAGCAAACATCTTATTTGTTTGCTTAGCAGTAAGATTGCTTCCAAAGTTAAAATATAAAGCTGTTCTCACGATGTAGGAAGAAGGATGATGGAGGATTATGAATAGCACCATCTCACAAAGCAAAAAGAAGCCATGAAGGTTAAAACCACATATCAAATGAAACTGCTTTATCCCAAGGATATTCAAGGATGAAAATGGAAGATCATCAAAAGAAATATTTGAAATATTTGCAAAAGTCACTTTATATGCATGTATATATACACATGTGTATTACTGTGTATTTTTTTCACATCAGGGGCAATCGAATCATTGTACTTGGATGCTTAAATTATACTACCAGATAGATGTGCTTCTAGAGGATAAAGAAAACAAAGATGGAATAAGCAGTTATACTAGGGAAAAGTACATACACATGTCTATATATGTAGATATATCTATATATCTACATCTGTCCATCTGTACATATATATTCATGCACACATATACATACAACATGGATGTGATATATATCATATCCATGTTGTATGTAGTATACATGTATATATATATGTATCACATCCATGTTGTGTGCAGTATAATTGTATAAACATTGTGGGAACAAGATAAAATATTTGCAGGAGGGAAGATATCAAACAAGTGGAAAAAGATATGTTGGACCTTAGTAATACCAAAAAAAAAAACAGTTGATTAGTAATCACACCCTATTGCACCTTTACATTTGATGTATTATCTGTACACACATCATCTATATACATACTCTTAATTAAGTATTAGTAGGAAATAAGTAGACTTTCATAAGCAATACTCAACAATGAATTATATTTTTACTATTTCACAATTTATTGAAAGATGTATAATTTCTAAGAACCTGTTATACTTATTGTCTATTGATTTTTTTTAAAACAATCAATTTGGTAGAACAAAACACTTCCCTAAATACAGGAAGATGCCTATCATCCCTTCTTCAAAATCATCATTCCTTAGAAGATATAACAAGATAAGTAACCCTGTTCAAAGACTCCAGGGGCTAGGGGTAGAGAAATAGTATGGTGTTGATTGCATCAAATACAACATTGCAGATCTTTCTGTAAGAGATATTTAGTGATAAAATTGTCTATTCATCCACCTGAAAGACCAAGTGGACGAATAATAGTGTATTACTCATGTTACAAAATGCATTTGGATTAATACTCTGTGAAGCTTATCCAACAGAATGTATTATCTGGAACAAACGATATAAATGGACAAAGAGGTGGTGCCAGAGTTGATGAGGAAGGTGAAAAAAATCTAGATTGTTTCCATGGAAATGAAAAGCCCCCTTACTAACCATAATCTTTTTGTGAAAGCAAAAATTCATATTTTTAAATCTATCACCAAGGAACCCTACAGTAAGAAGTCAAGATGAACTGGTCACATGACAAGAATGACAGTTGATAAGGGGATGGCCAGAGGGATCCAGTGGTAACCTAGTAATGTCAGAAAGAGAAGGAAGCCTCCATAATAATGGGTTGACCTCAGTGATAAACTTATAAGACGATACAGATAAGAATTGTACAGTGTAGGCAGACATGGATGAATGAATTGCAGTCTATGTCATTGTGGGGAAATCCTGAATGTATGAGATTAATTTAAGCTCTCTGTTACTTCATCTGTAAATGGGATTGAATTGACTCTAAGTTCCCTTCAAGCTCTAAATCTGTGATCAGGTGGTTCATTTGAGTATCTCCACCCATACAAAATATATTACTCATCAGAGAGTAGGTATCTGATATTTGCTGTATTCACATCCCCTAGGCTGCTGAACCCTTAGCTGATCATATGGATTCTAACCAATCATTCAAAATGTGGCACTGATACGTAAGCATGGACAAACATAGATGCATGTTGAGGCATTTGAATTTGTGTTTGTCTCTATTTCCTTCTTCTGCCTGGATTGAAAAGGAATAAAGAATAGAGCAATACTGCCTTTCTGATGATAGCGTGGATGATTCAATTCTTGCTGTTTGCTGAGCCATTTTTATACAAAAAACTATACCCCAGTGGAAATTTAATTAAAAAATTTTAAAAAAGCATGAACTATCTGTACCATAAGCTTGTCAAACAAGCTAGATTTTGCTATCAGAGCCTACTTACCCAGTAGGCACCTACCTAGGCAGTCCCAAGATTAGCTTAAGAGAATTCTTTTCAGAAACCAAATTGACTTCTCTTCCTAGATTGTTTAATAAGCCTTCACATCACATGGTGGTTTGTTGGATGTGTGTAAAACTGCTGCATCTATTCCCCTGGGCCCACAATTAAGCCTCAGTCAGAATACTTCCTTCATAGCCTTTTGTTGAAGATCTAGAAATGATGTCACATTGTTTGAGAGGCAATATTTGGTAGATTTGGAGTGAGGGCATGTCTTTGGGACCCCTCTGCCACTAGCTATGTTGTCACAGAGAAGCCACCTCACCACTCAGAGCCTCAGTCTCCTCATTTGTAAAAGAGGTATAATTCCCTAGGTTGTCATCTTTAAAAGGTGGTATACGTATAAGCTGTTTCATGTTTAGCAATTGATTTATTTTCCCTGGAACCTCCTCTGTGATGTTTGCAAATTCTTTGACTATGATTCTGACAAGTCCTCTGCATCCTGTTCCAGAATTACTGCCAGTACTGTAAGGGATGCCACAGGGAAGGGAGAAAAAATTTTTTTTAGGTTTTCTTGCCTCCAAATCCTCCCTTCTCTATAGGTATCTGATATTTGCTGATACATACAAAGTAAATCACTTGTAGATTCATCTTCCTTAAGCACTGATCTGGACCAAACCCCCCTAACCTCTCTCTGTTGTCCCTAAATTTTGATCAAGTTTCTGTAAATAAAGCACTGTGTAAATATTAAGAAGCTGTGTTATTACATCCTGAATAGAGTTGAAATTCTTTAGGCTGGAATGAAAGGTCTTCTAGAACCTGACAACAACCTTCCTTGCCATCTTTCCCACAATTCTATTGATCCAGCCCTTGCCCAGACAAAAAAAAATACTTACCACCACTTCCTGTCTACTCACTGTAAGTGCATCCCATCTGTTCCTCTGTTAATACTGTGCCTTTATTCATTGGGAGACAGAGTGGTCCCATGGAATGAGTGCTAAACTTATAGTAAGCATGTATAGATTCACATCTCACTTCTGACATATGGGAGTTTTAGCCATAGGCTAGTCACAAAACCTCTCTGAGTCTCAATTTCTACATGTGTAAAGTTGGGATAATGCTATCTATCATAAATATCCTATAGTTGTTGTGATGCTCAAATAAAAATAATCATACAACTTTTTCCCATACTTTTGTATTGTATGCTGTTTTTCAGTGGTTTTTCAGTCATGGTTTACTCTTTGCGATCCTATTTGGGGTTTTCTTGGCAAAAATCCTAGACTGAGTTGATATTTCTTTCTCCAGCTCATTTTACAGATGAGGAAACTGAGGAAAACAAGTTTAAATGACTTGCCCGGGGGTACTAGTAAGTGTGTCAGGTCTGATTTGAGCTCAGGAAGATGAGTCTTCCTGACCCCAAGTCCAGCATGCTATCCGCTGCTCCATGTAGCTGCACTTATGTTATATAAATGACAGCAATACTGAAATTTAGAAGAAGAAAAGGTTTCAGGGAAAAGATAAGTTTCTTTTAGGCTTGATTTTGAGAGGTCTATGGGCCTTAGAATTGGAGATCAGTTTGGAAAGGTTGGTCTCAGGACCATGCTATACAACAGATAGTCCTTTGATATTCAGGAGCCTGATAAAGAAAGGAGCTATATTTATATGGAGAGAAATGATAACCAGTCCATAACAACATATGAATCAGACCTGCATTTAAATTCCACTTCTGCTATTTACTGTGTGACCTTTGATAAGTTGTTCAGTCTCCCTCAGTAGACTCAGTTTCCTCATCTGTAAAATTACTGTAGAAGATAGCCTCTTACGTCCCTTTCCACTCTAACTTTGATCATAGGAGCCTATTTCTTTGATGTTCATGTAATGCTTATTATGATATATTGAAAGAGCTTTAGTACCTATTTGTTTTATGTCAGCATCCTTTCTCCATTTGTAAATTACTTTTGAGATTTACATTGTACCTTTACTTCTAACCAAAGTCATTTAACGGGGTCATATAGGAAGCTGTGTGCTGAACTGGAATAAAAGAGTGTTTTTTAGTAGACGTTACATTATGGGGATGACAGAATGCTTGAGGGCCCTCTCACTGGAGATCCATGGCCACTCAAGACTTCAGCCCAAGAATGTTGTTTTGTTCTGAGAAAAAGTAATGTATTCTCTCTTATTATATACATTTGAATAGGCAAACAATTGAGTTTATCCATCAATATGTCTGTTTATAGGGAGAAAGAAGCTGCTACAGAATGAGCCAAACCTAAAACTGAATGAGAAAGTGAATTGGCAAGCTTACACTTATGAAATTATATAGTACTTTCAATTACTCCAAGTCTCTCCTTTACATCAAAGCCCATTAAGAAAAGATGTATTTTATCTTTATAATTATTCCTGGATATACTTCACACACACACACACACACAGACACACACAGACACACACAGACACACACACACACACACACACACACACACACACACACACACACACA
>NW_020949548.1:4294313-4349557 GCF_900497805.2 Vombatus ursinus | reverse complement strand
CACACACACACACACACACACACACACACACACACACACACACACACCCCCAGGAAAGAGAAAATTGAGTAATCAAAAATAAACTGATACAGCGACCATAGCTGATGTTCACCCCCTGTAGTCTGGGGTTCCCATTTCTCTCCTTATGTTTTATTGTCTCTTCTTCAAGACCATAATTTACTAGATTGTTCACCATTATTCACCTTCTCTTACTGTTCTTCTCATATAAAGTATTTTAGTTATTGTGGGTATTGGTCCTTTGCTTCATATATCCCAATCCTTTTAATGCCAATAATTTTTCTGAGTTGCGACATGGCAGAAAATAGTGGTAAACCACAATGCTGGCTAACCCAAAAACATGTTATGGTTCTCTAAAACGTTTTTCGTTCTTGTGTGCTTGAGTAGTGCATTCCAGACTAGTCCCTGAAAGACATCCTCAGTTACATATATTGAACGAGGAGCCTGCTTGGTCAGAGTGAGAGTGAAGGCTACCAGATTAGATTGAACTGAAACTACCCATTAGAAACAGAGAAAGGCCTCCAAGCAAGTGTGTTAGGCCACTTCCCTGTGGAAGACATGGACAAGACTCAGACAAGGCAAAAGGGCATGGATGGGTTGTAATTTCCTATTAGAATATTAGCTCCTTGAGGATAGGAACCATTTTTTTTTTACCTTTCTTTATATCCTCACTGCTTAGCACAGTGCCTGACCCACAACAAGCACTTATTAAAACTTTATTGTTAATTGACTAGGAGTTCTTACCTCAATAATGTTATAAATCCATTGAGGAAAGTGAGGTTTTGTTTCAAATGGAATATATATTTATATTCCTTTTATATCCCCATCCAAAAGAATTTAATCACAAAGGACATGTACAAAATCAAAATAAACACAAAATGCGAAAAAATGAAATAAAGAGATGCTGCCACAGAGCCCAAACAATCCAAGCCCAAGATAAATGAGTGACCATGAAATGATCCTGAATATATTAAAAAAGGACTTTGGGTACCCTTTTATTCTAAATAAATAATGTAACCATTCTGCCATCTGAAAAATCTAAAAGAAAAGCAGACTCCAAGGTCAAGGTTCCATTTCAATTATCTAGCCATGCTGTTATGAAATCAGTCGATCAAAATCCTAACATTTTTCTGAAGTTAAATTAAGAAGAAAAGCTCGTGGACAAAAATAAATGATTTTTTTAAAGTCATATTTTATAGTTATCCATAATGGCAAATTGGAAGTGTGTCAAATATTTGATATGGTGTAGCTTTTATGTGGTAGGAATGCAATTCAGTTCCAAAGAGAGGAGAGAAAAAACAATTTCTTTGGGTAGAAATTTTTATATAACTAAATTCATAGCATTCTTATTTTTCTCATAGATATAACTCATTTCTTTTTTCAGAATGAATCAATATGTGCCTTAAAACTCTGTTAAATGCTAATCTATAAAAAATGAATATCACGACTATTTCTTTTTGTATCAGAACATGAACTACCAAATCTCTAAGAAAGACTAAGTCCAATAGAGACAATGTTGTGTTTCAAAATCAGTACAAACTGGTATAGATCTGATTGAACCAAAGTAATGCATGAAAATTATGCATAGTTTTTACTTTTCATTCGAACTGGAAAAGTATTCATGTTTATCCCCCTTTTTGATACTAAATTCTTAACTGGTTTGCTTGTTCTGTCTAATTTGACTGATAAATTCAGTCAATAAAAATAGTATAGCCTGATTGAATTAAAAAGGGAGATTAAAAAAATTTAAGATGGTAGTCTAAGATAAAAAAAGCTTATGTTTTCATTTTCCGGTACAATATTCATAATGATTGCATCATGAAACCCCAAAGTATTGATTCCTTCATTTCATATATAATAAAGATTAGGCATAGAGAGGTTAAATAATGTTCTAAATATGGCCCTGGACTTGGAAACAAGCAGATCTCAGTTCAAATCTCACCTCATGTATTTACTAATTATGTGATCCTGGTCTAGACAGCAGCTATTTATGATGTATCTACTATATTATGTGTATTCTATATACTATATCATGCATCTACTAAATGCCAGGAGCTGGACTAGTAGCTAATCTCTCTGGGCCTCAGTTTCTTCATCTGTAAAATTATAAGGCTGGTATAGATAGCCTATGAGGCCCCTTCTAGGTCTAAATCTATGATTCTTTCCAAAGTTGTTTGTTGTTGTTGAGTTGTTTTTCAGTTGTGTCCAACTCTTTGTGACCCCATTTGGGCTTTTCTTGGCAGAAATAACTGGAGTGATGTGCCATTTCCTTTCCTAACTCATTTTACAGATGAGGAAACTAAGGCAAACCGGGTTAAGTGATTTGCCCAAGATCACACAACTAGTGTCCTGAGGCTGGATATGAACTAATGAGGATGAGTCTTCCTGACTCCAGACTCAGTATTCTATCCACTGTGTCACCTACCTGCCCCTTGCCAAAGGCTACAGAAAATATTATCTACTCTCCTTTTGCTAGTAAGTGAACCTCAGAAGACATTTGGGTGATTGAAGGACTCCATCATTAATATATTGTGCCTTAGTGCAAAGTTTGTGATCTTTTCCCCAAATCCATTTCTACTTTCTGTCCTCATGGTCTGTAACAGTGAAACTTCTGTTTTGTGCCCCTATCTATCTTCATCTAAATATTTGCCCCCAAAGTTTCCATGTTCTCACCTATTACCCTTTTCCCTTCCTTATTCCTGCTTTTCCATATCTATCTATCTGTCTATCCACACATATACATCTATATGCATGTATATATACACATGCACATACATATATACACATATATATGTAAATGTGTAATATATAAATCTATTTCTTTTCATTATAAAATACAACTCTACCTTGCTTCATCTCTATTTACCTATGCTGTTTTTTCATAAAGTGTACCTTTCTAGAACCATACTCCAGTCATGTGTTTTATTCTCCCAAGTGTCCTTAAAGTAGTATTTCTAATTCATCATCATTGTTACTTATATTTTATATGTTGATATACATGTGGCAAAAAGCATCATTTAAACTCAAACTTAGAGTTTCTTCTACTATGTTATGTGGCCTCTTCTGCTTGATCATTAACATTGAAATCTGTTATTATATGTCTACTTTTTATCAGATGCTGTGCTAGATTAAAAAATGACGAAAAGTGCTTATTGACTTTAACTCAAATTCTGTAAATATGTTGAAATTGTGGTTGGCATCATTTTAAAAAAAAATAGCATGGCAGAATTTACTCTACAGATGTTGTCTTTCATGGGACTTATCTCATCATATAAGGGAGCATCCCTACAATTCTGTGATTGTTTAAAACATTTTGTAGTGCTATTATTGAATTGTATTCATATCCTGGAGCACATATTTGAATATCTTTAATAGTGGTAGGATTTTATCCTTTGACAAGTGGATTTGATTTTTTTGAAACAACTAAATGTCAGTTGGCATTGATTCTTGGAAACAAGATGGATGAGGGTCTCAGGTAATGCCATTGCAGAGTCATAGGTAAGATGTGACTACAAAGTGGTGGGATGGATTTGTGGGGCTCATAAATGGACTCCCTCCAGCTCCTAAAGAGGTATTCTAATCATTCACTAGATTATTCTATCAATCAGCAAGCACTGATCAGACCCCTACTATATCTCAGACACTGTACTAAGGATTTAAGTACAAAGAATGAAAAAATCCCTACTAAAAAGCAGCTTATTTTAAAGCATATATATGTAATATCTATCTATCTATCTATCTATATATATATATATACACACATACATACACACATATATACACACCAGATATGTATACACATATGTATAGCTATGTGCATATGTGTACGTGTGTGTGTGTGTGTTTGTGTGTGTGTGCTAACCACAAGGTAATAATGGGGAGGAGGGCACTAGGAAAAAGGCCTCATTCAAAAGATAGTACTTGAGCTCCATCCCAAAGAAGAGGGACTCTTTGAGTCAGGCAAAGAGGAAGGGAAAGAGACATTCTAGTAATGTCATAGGCAGTAGTGACATCATCAGAAAAAGTAGCAAGAGGACTATTTTGAAGAACATGACTTAGAGCTTAGCTGAATATGAGAGTTTCATGGTGGTGCATTGTATTTACACATCGTAATGTCTCTGAAATGTCAGCAGTCTGCTCCATCATAAATTTAAAATAAATGTTGTGTTTGGCTTCCCTCTGATTCGAATCACATCTTTCTTTGCTGTGGGGAGTTCTCTTTGATTTGAGCAAAGCTGGCTTTGTAGTGAATTACAAGGAGTTACCATCATTCCCTGTTATATATCTATGATGTTGGCCTCATCATCTGGAGAAGCCCTAGCTTTCTTTGCTCACTGCTTGAATAGATCGAGAATGATAAACAACATGAAATAGTACTTTGAGCATATATAGCAATCTGTTAAAGAGGAAAATAGGAAAAGCTAAAGTTAACAGGAGCTCAAAGCAGATTACTGGAAGGCCATGGAAGATAGGTGGTGCAGTAAAGAGAGCTCTTGACCTACAGTCAGGAAAACCTGAGTTGAAAATCAGTCTCAGATACTTACTTATTAGCTGTATACACCTGGGGTAGTCACTTAACCTCAATTTCTTCATCTGTGAAGTAAGGATAATAGTAGTACCTACCTTCTGGGGTTATTCTGAGACCCAAAAGAGATAATATTCTGAAGTGTTTTACACATTTCCAAACATTATATAAATCCTAGCTATGGTGATTAGGATGATGGTGGTAATGATGATGGTGGTGGTGATGGTGATGATGATGATGATGATGGTGGTGGTGATGAAGGACAACTGAGCCTCAAGTTTCAGAATGTGTTTCTAAAAACTAATAAATTCTAAAAACATAGGTTCTCATCCAAATAGGTTGTAAAAATGGGGCAAACCCATAATTTTCCTTATTATTAAATACAATGGCCTTCTAAAAATTATTATTCTCCTTGTTTTTCCTTAAAGTGTTTTCCACTATCTATAGCTTCCTCAAATTTTTCTTAGCCCTTGGCCCCTATAATATTACACCCCTGCCTTGTTTCTCCTCCTGGTTCTGACAACTCCTTGGTCTCCATAACCACAGATTTTTTCCTAGGGATCATCCCTGAGTCTTCTTTGTTTATTCTCTACATTTTTACTGAGAGAACTTGTCCAATTGCATTAGTATTAATGAATTAGCCAATCTCTATTTATGAACTTCCTACTATTGATTAAGAGGGCAGCTAGGTGGCACAGTGGATAGCATGCCAGGCCTGGAGAGTTAGGAAGGCTTATCTTCCTGAGTTCAAATCTGACCTTAGACAGTTACTGTGTGTGACCTTGGACAAGTAACTTAATCCTGTTTCCCTCAATTTCCTCATCTGTAAAATTTCCTCTTCTATAAAATCCTCGCAGAGGATCTGACAAACCACTCCAGTATTTTTTTGCCAAGAAAACCCCCAAATGAGGTCACAGAGAGTCAGACAAGACTGAAAACCACTCATCAACAACAATCACATGGATCAGGCAGAAGGGGATAACTGTCTTCCCTGGAGCTCAGTCCATTACTTGTAATCTCATGGTTTTCTTTATAAGAGCCTGTGAATTAGGTAATACATACTGTATTGTCCTCCTTTTGTAAATGTGCAAATTGCAGCTCTGAGAAGTAGTCACAGAGACAACCTAGGCCTACAGATCTTAACGCTTTTTGTTATGTTACTCTTAAAAAAAAAGACACATTTGTAGAGTTTTACAAATATAGTACTTTACTCACAATACTCCTGTGAAAAAGGGAGAGCCAGGATTATCCTGTTCATTTAATTCATAAGGAAACTGAGGCACAGAGGAGTTAATTAAAACAATCAAAGTAGCTAGTAAAGGTGATATTTGAGTCTCTCACTCCAGGCCCTGGGTTGTAAGGTCTGTTTACCTCTTCATAAGACACAGCAGTTAGATTAGTAAGGTGCACAGTCAGAGTAGGAGGATGGATTTATAGGACAGTGATTCTTTCCAGTTTCTAAAGCCCTTTATTCTGTGTGGCCAGTATCTCTGTGGCACAGGGAGAACAGGAATACCTTGATTCTGAAGAGACCGCCATCTTATCTTTCCTTTTTTTTTCCCCTCAATTATAACCTGAGTCCCAATAGTCCCATTAGCATTTTCATGATTTGAAAGAACCATTTGGCTTCTATGCTTTCAACAGAAATGGGTAAAGAAGGAGCAATCACTTGGGCACAGATTTAATTCAGCCTTTTGGAAGTCTATATTAATGTCCTGACATGGAAAAAAAAATATGATAAAGCAGTCTGGAGCAAGTTTGAAGGCTAAATCTATCATAGTCTAGATATTGTCTCTACTGAAGCTCAGAAAATATAATTATATCTCTTGCATTTGATTGTTGACTAAGGAGAGCGGCCTCACCTTTGAATCTGAGGAAATGGGTTCAGCGCCCAGCTCTGATGCTTACGATGAGCAAATCCCCTGACCTGCCTAAGCTTGAATTTCTCTTCTGAAAAATGATGTTATTTCAGTACCTGCATGAAAGGAATAATGTGAACAAAGAAGCTTCTGAACCTTATTCTGTACATTAACCACTAATGAGTTCCTTTTTAAAGCTATTCCTTCTCTAGGTCAATATATATCTTTAAATGGAACACATTTTATTTTTTTAAGTTAATCCATTTGAGGAAAGGGATGTTAGTTTCATTTTTTTATTATAAAGGGAGATATTTAGCTCATTCACTTATTGTAAGCAAATATCTGTTTTTTATATTCCACTGTACAGAAATTATATACTAAATCATATGAATTTTGTGTATATTCACGATGCTTTTCCAAAGACTTTGAAGGAGATAATTCCTTTTTTTATTGTATTTTTTTGGTGAGGCAATTGGGGTTAAGTGACTTGCCCAGAGTCACACAGCTAGTAAGTGTCAAGTGTCTGGTCTAAGGTCGAATTTGAACTCAGGTCCTCCTGACTCCAAGGCCAGTGCTGTCCCCACTGTGCCACCTAGCAGTCCCAGAAGGAGATAATTCCAAAAGGAATGTTTGCCTTCTTTAAGCCTGCATACTAAATGAAGTGTTACGGATCTTAAGATAAAAAACAAAAAGAAAAACAAAAACAAACAAAAAAAACCTAATGTATTATGGGAATGACTTAATTGCAATATGTTGTGGGAACATGGGGTTTGGAGACAAAGAATTGAGGTCTAGGGGCAGCTAGGTGGTACAGTGGAGAGAGCACCAGCCCTGGAGTCAGGAGGACCTGAGTTCAAATGCAGCCTCAGACAGGTAACACTCACTAGCTATGTGACCCTGGGTAAGTCACTTAACCCCAACTGGCCCACCAAAAAAAAAAAAATTGAAGTTCTAGTCCTTCCTGTCCCATTTTGGACCCGCCTGATCTTGAATATCTTACTCACTTTGGGCCTCAGTTTCCTCATCTGTATTATGGTGCTTTTTCTGGGACACCTAGGAACGTTGAGCTCTCTCTGTGCATCCATCCTGTCATCCAGATTCAAGTCTTTTGCTTATATAGTTATCATATGTCTTATGACATTATTGCTTTTTTGCTTTTCTGCAGCAATCCTTCACTTTTTTACATACCTGCATGCATACACACATACACACACACATGCGCGCGCACACACACACGTGTGTGTGTGTATGTGTGTATAGAGAGGTAATTAGATATGCACATACATATTTATTTCAAATCAACTGTTCATTCTTTCATTTCTTTGGAGAGACTTGTCACTGTGGATTCAAGTTTTCTTTTTTTGCTAAATATTTCTTCTGTGTGAGCCATAAATCATGTCCATTAGTTCCTTTTTAACTTCTTTCAAGATTCTTATTTCTCTATTGAAACCTTTCAGGGATATCGTGCTGTGATTTCATTTCTGTCTTGGGAATCCACAAGGTTCCATATCTCATCAGGTAGTGATTAAATTTCTTTTATTTTTGTCACATTTACTTAGAGAAGATTGTAGCCTTTCAGGTGCCCTAGGAACCAGCTTCTAGTCTGGTTTTAG
Source organism: Vombatus ursinus (assembly GCF_900497805.2). Lineage (NCBI taxonomy): Eukaryota > Metazoa > Chordata > Mammalia > Diprotodontia > Vombatidae > Vombatus > Vombatus ursinus. The sequence continues at coordinate 4,341,542 of NW_020949548.1, read as the reverse complement.
TATCTTTCCTTTTAATTTCTCTGCTTTGATCTAAATTTTTAACTACATTTTCTTACACCTTAGACCAATGGCCTCAGTCTCTGCTCCTCTTCCTCTTCCTTCTTCTTCCTCTTATTTTTCTTCCTCTTCTCCTCCTCCCCTTACAGATTACTTTCTGCTTACTTGCCTTTAATGACATTTACCTCTAGGGGCTGGATTTCAAAGCTGCCTCACCCTCCTCCTACTGGAAAAAAAAAATGTATTTTTCACTGCCCCCAGTCCCTGTCCCAAATGAATTCTAAGGGAATTGGACAGATTCCAGCTGGATGCAAGATGCCTTATCTTCAGGCCTCATGAATGCCCTCACACCAGTGCACTGCCTACATTTGCTATGGTCCTTCATTCTCTCCCTTAACTGTGATATAATGAGAGCATGGTGCTACCACTGTCTAACTTGCCCTCTTCTTACAAGGGACTGGTCCGAGTTAATGTCTGCTGCTAGTTGCCACTGAATACTGGGGTGCGGGCAGGGGCAAAATGTGATAGGACAGAGGTAGCAGTAAGATTATTCCTGAGTAGGTCCCAGAATGCAAGCCACTGGGCCAGGTTGTTCATCCTGATAGAGTGTGACAGATACCAGGTGACAGGAGTGGGGATTTGGATGCTGAGTGAACACCCTAGATCTATATAATTAATTCCTAAGGTTGTGTCTTGGTCTGTGTAGACAGCTACAAAATTGTTCTACTCTGGTACATAATTCCTCTTTTAAGAGGTTTTGAAAGTTAATGAGGACTGGAGAAATATCTTGCTGGTCTCATGACCTGTAAGTCTCCTCATCTGTAAAATGTGGGTGTTGGTCTAGATACCCTCTGTGATCCCTTCCAGCTTCTAATTTATAGTTCCAGTTGTAATAATCCATCCCTTATCAGTTTTGTTTTGTTTTCCCATCCAGAGCATCTCTCCTTCCCACTTAACTCATTTACTTATATCACGGTTACTTGTGCCTATCATCTCTCCACCCACTTACTTCTACCCTAGGAAACTGTAATCTCTCAAAGGCATGCTCTTTAGTGTCACTAGATCTGAAGCCTAGCAGTGTCTTGCACAGAATTGGCCCTCAATCAGTATTTGTTGAATTGCACTCACACTAATGTAGCTTCAGGAGCAGCATTGATCTATCATTTTCAGTTCAAGTGGGAAGCAGAAAAGTAGGAAAATCTATTTCAATTCATTGAGGAGCTCAGCTCATTCACCCGTATCCCCTGGCCTTGCACAAGGTGGTGTTGTGTGACTTCTGACACTTGTTTTTCAACTTCAGAGCTGGGAACAGTAGAAATGGACTTCAGGAGGAAAAAATCCTGAACTCCCATCACAGGCTCAACCCAAGCAAAACATCAGCTCCTTGGTGTTTTTCTCATCTATATATTTTCTTGCCTTTTTTGTACATTAGACAAGCCCCTTGAATTTAAAGATACTCAGATTAAGGGAAATAGAATGGATTGTTTGCCTAGGGAAAAAAAAAAAAGAAAAAGGAAGAGCAGGGCAGAGAATTTCCATATCAGAGAAGGACTGAGGACAGCTAATGCTTTGAGGCCCTAGGAGACGCCCTCCTAAAGCTTACTGGCTTACAGGCAAAAGCAGCTAGAAATGAGATCTTCTGTAGCCTGGATGAGGCTTTGTGGGATCACCTTAAGCAAGTCTTGTTTTCACTTTGCAAAATCCTAAGTTATTTCCACAGAGGCTTGAGGAACAAATGACTCAGCAAGTGACTCTAGGACCTGAGGGAGCTGGGAGCAGAGGGAAAGAGCAAATTGCCTGGAGAAGTGAGAGATAAGCCTGGCATAATTCAGGCTTTGGGGAGGAGCTCTTTTGAGAGACCAGGGATGCTCCAACTCTTAAGAGATTATTGTTGTACTAGAGGACATAGTATTTCCTAGAGTAAAAAATGGCCTAACTGACTTCTGTCAGTATTTGTTTCCTGCTGAATTTCCTGCTTAAATGACTCACTGAAATTTTTATTCAACAGATATTTTTTGTGTGTGGTTACTGTATGTAAGCCCTGTGGTAGGCACTGTGAGGAGTATACAGATGAATAAGACACGAGCTCTGCACATAAGGAGGTTAGTCTACTAAGGACAATAAGACTCGGAACAAATAAATATAATAAAGTGGCAGAAGGTCCGCGGGGTTGGGCATGGATTTGGAGGCAGAGTATTTGATGTACTTGCAATTGGCTCCTCAAGCTTTGCAATTTTGGGAAGATTCTTTTGCTTCTCTGGGCTTCAGGTTTTGTTTATTATTATTATTATTATTATTGATGTACTTGCAATTGGCTCCTCAAGCTTTGCAATTTTGGGAAGATTCTTTTGCTTCTCTGGGCTTCAGGTTTTGTTTATTATTATTATTATTATTATTAATCTTGAAAGTAAGTGTTGTTCATGTAAGGGTGGGTGAAAATCTACCCCATCACTTTTTTGTCCTCATATCTTAACTAGGCAAGAAAACATCTGTATGAATTGGTCAGTCAAAGGCCTTAGACTAATTGTGGAACATCTTTGAAAGGCATTTAATAAAGTCAAATGATGACAAACAATAGGTCTATTTCAGTTGACTGGGACATACTTTGGTTCCTGAATGATAGAAATGAGAAATTGGAGCATGTGGCTTTCTAGTACGAGACTGAGAAGGAAGAGAGCCCTTAGCTTCAGCCAGGTCTCCCCGTCTTCCTCCTCTAACCAGAAAAGGACCTTGTAGCTTTAGAGAATTCAGAGGATATTGGACCTCCCTTTGAGCCTAAACATCATCCCCTGACATCTAACAGCAGTGTTTGCTTCTTCAAAATCTAAGAACAAGACTGAACTCACAGTGTTCTGGAGATCTAAGAAAAGAGACTCCAGCATGAAATTCTTAAGAACCCCATGAATGGGAAAAAATGTCTTTTAGAAACCAGGATCTGTGACTTAGCCTTTGGCACATGTCCTTTCTAACTTTCTGTTAGATTTTGTATGTACTTGTGGGAGAACAGGTCCCAAACCTTTGAGGCAGGGGATGTTTTCTACCAACTGTTTTCATTTTGCTACCTTAGTAAATGCCCCTTTCTAAAAACTCCTTGAAGCTAGCCAAGTGATTCTCAAGGACAGCTAGGTGGCACAGTGGATAGAGTGCTGGGCCTGAAGTCAGGAAGACTCATTTACCTGAATTCAAATTTGGCCTCAGATACTTACTAGCTGTATGACCCTGGCCAAGTCACTTAACCTTGTTTGCCTTAGTTCTTCATTTGTAAAATGGGTTGGAGAAGGAAATGGCAAACCACTCTAATATCTTTGCCAAGAAAACCCTACATGATGTCATGAAGAGTACGACATGATTAAAATGGCTGAACAACAACAAAATGATTCTCAAATGATAGCTGGGAGGGAGCCAACAGGTGGGGGTTTGAATGATGACTTGAGAATTACATCTGACCCCCTCAAGACTACCCCTAGAAGTGTAAGAAGGAGATGTAAGCAGCCTAGATTGTTTTTGAGAGAAAGAGTTGAGGAAGATTCCCTAGCACTTCAATGTTCAACCTACTCAATGACCCCCAAGGCTCTCCCATATCTAATGAGGTTGAATAAAAATTTGGAGGAATACCTGGGGCATCAGGAAAGGCTTAAGTGATATTTGCAGTGGCCTTAAAGAGTTGCTAGTAATTAGACTGGGAACTCTGAGAATGGGAATTCATTTTGAAGAGACATATAGGTAGAAAAAGCGTAGAAATATCATTAATTAATGTTGATAGGAACATAGAGCATATTTTGATGTGGATTGTAGAAGAAAATTCTGGAAAAGTAATTCAAACACAAATATTGACAAGCTTTGAATATGAATAAGCTAAAACTTTTAGGCTTCTTTAGGCAGGCAGTGGTAAGTTACTGAAGATTGTGATTTAGGGTTGAACCACAACAAAAAGACCAGATGACAGCTGTGTTTAATGAAGAATATTCAGATAGTACTGTACAGGAGAAGAGCTTACAGAAGGGAGGAAGAGCAAACTTATAGGGGGCTAATACATTAGTCCAAGATAAAGTCAATGAATGTCTTCAATAGGAGTGTGTGTTAGGGGGGCGGGGAATTTTGAGTGGAAAGACAGACATCACTGAGATTTTAGGGGTAGAATCTATGGGACTCTGCAACTGGGTAGATGAGTGGAGTAAGAAAGGAGAGAGCTGTTAAAGATACTACAGAATTATAGGAAACCTGGGAAATGATAGTTCTTTGCTATTTTAAACCTAAACTTTAAAAACATCCTAAATTGTTGTTTAAATATCTTTTTCAACTGGTTGAAGTTTTTGGCAGAAACGTTTTATCATATATAAAATGGAAACTGGCAATCTGGGTCTAGAAAAATATCCCATAATCATATCCCTTACCACTCCTGTTTTACCCGAGTCTGGGACATTTGGTGATGTGATGCATTGCTACCCTTGAGAGAATTGTGGGAGTTGTGTGAACCAAACTGACTCCATCTTGTAAAACTGACTCCATTTTGAGACTTAAGTTTCATTTTCCTGTAAATTCCACCTGTTGCTAATTGTGGGAACTGAATGACATCCTGTTTCACATCCTCGAAAATACACCTGCTTTCTCTCCCTGCTCCCAACTCCTCAAACTCTTTCATCTTCCTCCCAAATCAGAAAGCCTATAATCTTTCCTGCAATGAGAAATCAGATTATCTACTCTTGTAAAAATCTGTCTCCCCCTGTGTTTGTGGGCCAGTGTTAATCTGAGGAGATTTAGTCCTGATTTGTTATGCATGCATTGATAAATTCTTGTGTTTGGAAGCTCAAACATTTGTTTCCTCAGTTATTTCAGATTTCAACCACCACACCATAAACTGGAGATGTAGTGTGATCATATTGTCTTTAAGTCTCATGCTAAACTTAGAATCCCAAGTTAGCATGTTTTGTGGTTCTGTGATAGTGTTTTATTATTCTCTTTGAACCTCTATTACTCTTGACTTACTTTTCAGTTTCTTTAGCTTTATTCTGATGAATGAAGTTTAGGATAGTCTTAGCCTAAAGCAGTTTTGTAACACCAAAAGGAGCTAACCTATTGAAGACCTCCTTGTTCTTGGGCATTTTTACCAGTAACTTCTTTTGGGGCAAAAATATCGAATCCTCTTGAAGATAGATATCCCCAAATAGTGTAAATATATTCATAACTAACAATAAAGAATCAGATATGTCCATTATCATTGGGCTTGATTATCAGTGTGATTAAAAAGTCTGCAGTAGGAAATACATAAGACTGACAGTCATCCTGATTCCTGGGATGTGTAAGATGGGAGACCTCCATTTTTTCTTTAAACAAATGATCTAAAACAATAAAATTAATTATGTAGTATATAATAATCTGTTGACTGAATACACTGGTCATCATAAGCTTCCTCATCACCCTTTCATTCACTTAAGACAAAGACAGTTGACAAGTTGTAGGACTGATGAAAGCATGAACTGTAGCTTGGTGTGCTGGATAAAATACTACACTTAGATCAACAAGATTTGGGTCCAGAAGAGCATCTTAGACACTGAGAGAAATTATTATTAATAACCAATGATTTGAGGAGATCCAGAGTTTCTCCTTTATCTAAAGTTGTTATTTCAAAGCTCAATCTCTGAAGGTTGAATTAACTTTCTCCTCAATCTTGGACAGACCCCACCCAACATTTCAAGGAATTTAATCTAAGGTGGGGATGCCCATTGTGCTCTACACAGGTATGGGTGGGGATGAATTCTTTTATTATATTGCCCAAGGCTGAGCAATTTAGAAGTAAATGACATAATTAAAGTTATATGCCCCAGCCCCTCATTAGAATAGGTCCACCTCTCACTTAATATTCATTCTTCTCATTGTTAACTAATCAGAATTGATTGCCACCCTCTGGAAAACCCATTCTTCCAAGGGCTTAGAAACTGTGAGCCTACACCATGATTCTTCTTTGGCATTCAAGAGTGTTACTGACCCATTTTATTGCTAAAATGCTAATATTATTAATAAAATAATTAATTAGTCAGAAACTATGTCTTTCGAACTTTTTTAAAAGTCCTGACACTTACTAGGTGTGTGACCATAGACGAGTCATTTAATTTCTCCCAGGACCAGTTTATTCATTCGTAAAATAATAATTGCTTCTACATAGAAAGATGGTCTTGAGAAATAAATGTAATCAGGTATTTAAAGCAGAGGTATCAGGCACCTAACCCCTCCTGAGAAAGGCGCAAACCAGATAAAAATTTAATTGGGAAATATTTAACAAAACAAATAAAAATGCCATAAAACATAGTTTATGTTAATATATGGTTTTCTAGGTCATGGTTAGCTCGCAGGGATCATTATGTATGGTTCAGTGGTTCCCATTTAGATTTGAATTTGATTTAAAGTATTTTGCGAAACTTAAAGTACTATATAGAAGTTATTGATATTAATAGTGCCTTAAAAAAAGCTGCATCACCTATTTCTTTGTTGTGTTGAGTAAGATAGAGTTTTATACCCAACTGAATGTGTATGTAATTCCATCTTTGAACAAATTCTGATGAAAGTGAGTTTCAAGCTTTGCCCGCTATCCCTCCTAATTTCCCCTCCATTGTAAAAGCTCCACCTTGTGCACTTCTTTTATATGACAAAAATTTCCCCATTCTTCTTCTCCCTTCCCCCTTCTCCCAGTACATTCTTTTTTTCTCACTTCTTAATTTTTTTTTCTGTGATCAACCTATCATAAGTCAACTCATACCTCTACCCTTTGTCTAATATGCTCCTTCTAACTGTCCAAAAAATGTTAAAGTTCTTAGACTTGACAAGTATCATCTTCCCATGTAGGAATATAAACAGTTTAACCTTATTTGGGCCCTTACAATTTTTCTTTCGTGTTAACCTTTATATGCTTCTCTCAAGTCATATATTTGAAAGTCACATTTTCTATTTTACTCTGGTCTTTTCATTAGGAATGCTTGAAAGTCCTCTGTTTCATTGAATATCCATTTTCCCTCCTGAAGTATTTTCCTGACTTTTGCTGAGTAGTTTATCCTTGGTTGTAATCCTAGCTCCTTTGCCTTCCAGAATTATCATATTTCCTTTAATGTTCAAGTCTCTAAATCTTGTGTGATTCTGACTGTGGCTCCACTATATTTGAATTGTTTCTTTTTGGCTGCTTTCATTATTTTCTCCCTGCCCTTCGAGCTCTAGAATTTGATTATAATATTCCTGGGAGTTTTTATTTTGGGATCACTTTCAGGAGTTGATTGGTAGATTCTTTTTATTTCTATATTAATATTTGAATCTTGGATTTTAGGGCAGTTTTCTTTGATAATTTTTTGAAATATAATATCTAGGCTTTTTTTTAAATCATGGTTTTCAGGTAGTTCAGTAATTTTTATCTTCTTAAATTAAATCCTTGGTCTATTTACCAGGTCACTTTTTTTTTTTGTTTGGTTTTTTGTTTTGTTTTCCCTCAATAAGATATGTCACATTTTAGTGTGTTTTTTCCATTCTTTTGATTTTGCTTTATTGTTTATTGATGTCTTATGGAATCATTAGCTTCCACTTGCCAAATTTAAAATTTTAAGGTACTATTATATTCAGTAAGCTTTTCTATTCCTTTTTTTCATCTGACCAATTATGCTTTTTAAGGATTTCTTTTGTTCAGTTAATTTTTTTTTACCATTTGACTGATCTGTTTTTTTAAGGTGTTATTTTCTTCAGTCTTTTTTGTGCCTCTTGACCAACTGTTGACTCTCTTTTTGTGATTTTCTTGCAACAGTCATTTTTTTTTTTCCAATTTTTCTTCTACTTCTCATTTGATTTTAAAATCATTTTTCAACTTTTTCAGGGATTCTTGTTGGACTTGTGTCCAATTCACTTCTTTTTCCCCTTTGAGGCTTTGCTTGTAACTGGTTTTGATGTAATTTTCTTCTTCTGCATTTGTGTCTTGATATTCCCTGTCACCACAGTAGCTTTTTTATGGTCAGATTCTGTTGTTGTTTGCTTGTTTTTCAACTTATTTCTCGACTATTATCTGTATGTTAAAGTTGGGCTCTGCTCCTTTGTACTACTTTTTTCAGATCTAGTGCTGAAGTTCTGCAAGTTTTCAATGTTTCCAAGGTGATATGATCTAAGAAAAGGTGGTCCTCTCCTGGCCTGAGCTCTGGTCTTTACCAGGAAAGGACCTTGCTTTCCTGCACCCACAAATACTAATGCTCTGTTTGGCACTGGAACTGTGACCATATCCACTGCTCTCCTGCAACCACCAATGCTAATGCTCCTTTCTGCCTTGGACTGAGATGATGGTCCCTGTTCTCTTGTATGGAGCCATGAAAACTCTTCTTGGCTACCCTGTGACTATAAGTAATAATGTGCCTGTTGGCCCTGAAACAGTGATCCTGGCGCCTGCTCCCCTGAGGCTCTCACCCTGGAACTGCAACCCAGATATAAAAATAGAAAATGCAACAGGATTCTACACCCAGTGCCCTCAACGGATCCCCTGTAATCTCTTTCTGACCAGTTGTCTGACCCACTTACCATTCCCGGACTGGGAGCTCTCAAAGTTGCTGCTGTTACAGCAGGTTTCAGGGCCCATCTTTGGTGTTGGCATAGCCTGTGATGCACTCTGAACTAGCCCTCACATCAGTGTCACATACCCTCCACTGACCTCCTAAGCCGTCTTAGACTGGAACGATGTCTCACCCTTACCTGTGGTTGGCTCTAACTCTCCAGAATTCTATTATTATTTTTAAATTGTTTGGAGGGGAATGTTTAGAGTAGCTGAGGTGCTACCTGTGCTCTGCCATCTTGGCCTACCGTTACTGGATACACATTTTTAATGTTTCTTTTTGCTATTCTGTTTACATGAATCAAATTCAAGGTCACTAATGTATTATATGAGGAATTGATGTTTTTCTCTTTATTGAAAATAAAATCTTTTGTCATCTCCAGTCTATGACTTTTCATGATTTTTGAAAGGAATCCAGAAATAATTCAGTCATTTCATCTGCAAGTTTTTTTTTTTTTCAGGATCCTCATATGCCAAATATCTATGATAGATATATAGAAATCAGTAAAATTAACTAGCTACTCTCTTAAAATCTCCTCATTTCATCAATTTATATTATAATTCTCTTCTAACAATCTCTTTTTCTCTGCTTCCTATTTTGAAGATCAAACTTTTTGATAAAGAAAGGATAGAGATAGAGTCTGGACTTGTAATTTTATCGATATGGGAAACTCTCAGGTGGGGAAACACCTTGGCAACTTTTGTCTTAGCTGGAGAATTGAAAGGTTAAGTTATTTGTCTGGTGTAATGCAGCATGTATCTGTCTGAGGTGGATATCCAGGCCTTCCTGGCTCCGGGGCCTATTCTATAGTTACTCTACACTGCCTCTCTTTGGTAACGAAAACAAAAATTGAATAATTCTAACTATTGGTGATCTATTATAATAGTCTTATATGGCTTATTTATTTATTCAACACTTTCATAAAATACCAACTGAGCAAAGCACTATAATACTTGATGGGCAAGGTGCATTGCTTAGAAAAGACATGGTCTGTGCCCTTAAAGAGCGCTTCAAATATAGTGGAAGAACTTTTCATAGAGTTCAAAATATGGTAAGTATACATATTCTTTTTTTGTTATTTTTCTGGATTCCAGTACAGATAAAAACATAATTTTATTGTTACCCTTTCTTATTGTGTTTATCACAAACCTGTAAAATATATATACATACATACACACACACATATATATACATATATACATGTATGCACATATAAGTATACACATGTGTGTATATGTGTGTGTATATATATGTATATATACATGTATATGTACATGTTTGTGTATGTGTAACCAATCTTTGGTATAAATAGATTGATATCTGATCTAAAGTCTGGCCCATCCTATATTGAGAAATATTTTATTTTCTATCTTTGTGGGGAGCAAGAGGAGGCCGGTGGTTGGGCACTCACTCCTTTATTCATCTAACTTCAACAGAACTATTAGGCCAAAACTGTGTATGTCTAAACATCTCAAATATTTGTGCTCTAGGGTTATAATTCTTTTGTAGTTCAAGCACAATGCCACTTTTTCCTGATCACCCTCTGCAGAAGGGAAACAGTTAGCTTACCTTTGCCAGCTTAACTTCTTTCCATCAAATGCTTGGTACACAAAAAATCAATCTCAATTACTGAGCAAAAGCAATTATTCAACCAAATAGTAAACAGAAATCAGGGGAAATTTATGGATTAGAATGGGAGAAATAATTCTTGAGAGTAGATAAGCCCTTCAGTTGGGAACATGATAAATTCTCATTTCAACCAAAAAGAGAATGATTACACTGTGTAAGTATACTCTTAGAGATCTTTAGGTTTATAGGTATTAAAATCCAAGGATAATATTGGGAGCTAATTTCTTCACATGTCTATGGCTTCATTGACATCTCCCATTGACTGTTGAAGAGTTCACCCTTCTCTTTTTCACTCTCCCAATTCTGGCAGTCTTTCCACCTTGTGAAGTATTTGAAATTCATGTTGTTTTTTTTTTTTACATAAATAAGAATCATATAACCTTCTGTATATGCAGCACTCAGCATCAAAGGGCTATCTATCATTAAGTAAGCTGCATCATGGTTAGAGCAGGAGTTGGATTACAAACCTAAGCTTGTCCTGAGCTTTAGCTTTCTTGACACTATTCAGGTTGGACAATGTCAGCCTTTTGTTTGTATTCTCATGTTGCTGATCATGTGTTCATCTTCCGTATAGATCTTTTTAAAAAAGAGTTCATAGATGAGTCAGTTGTGAAAGGACATAAATCTTTTAAATAAGATTATTCATGAACTTTTTTCTGCCTCATCAGAATCACTTCTGTCTGTATCTTTGGAATTCCCTTCTTTGGAGTCTCCTACCTTTCAATTTTATTTGTCCACTGGAGAATAACAATGGATCCTACCTTGGCTATTTGAAAAGTATTTGAAATCCTCTCTTAATTCATGTGAGCAGATTATGCAAGGTTTATTCCTTCTTATTTTGTCACAAACTCTAAGATGGTCAAACACACTCAGGGGTGAGAATGTTTCCACCTCACTAATCAGTCCCTCCTTATTAATCAAGTTGATATCAGATCACTGTCTCCCTCATCATCTCTTTTATCTCTTCACAAATAACATTTCAACAATGCAAGTCTAGAATTTATTAAATGTTCCATGATTAATAAAGAAAAATCTGTAGATATTCACATATTAGAAATCCCTATCACTGGTTCATTTTTTCCACTTTGACAAAAATATGTTCTCCTATTTTTAAATTAATTGAATATCCTATTTTTATGTATGTTTATATTTTATATCATTTTATATTTTATGATTTATTTTTAATGATTAAAAACACCTCTTTATTGTCACATCCCACACAGAACTTTATAGTAATAAATATATATATTAAATATACATGTATATCATATATGTATATACATATAAGCATGCATGCACAGATATACATGTACTATGCAAAAATGCATACATATGTATAAGAAAGAGTAGAATTTTATATATAATAACTATTGTTGATATATACATGTATATGTCTCTTTATATATCCATATGTATTCTTACCTTGTCTTCTAGGACAATACATAAGTGCATTCTATTTATAATAAGGTATAGTAAAGTATTGTGGATGGATGGAGGACTGACCATAGAACCAGAATGACCTGGGTTCAGGACTTTCCCAATTACATACTACTAACTTCAGCACCGCAGACAAGTCTAGTTGCTCTAGGCAACTATCAAAGACTATATTTTAGGGATGATTTGTACATCTGTAAAAGTGGAGGGAGTTTCTACATCAAGAGTTCTAAGAACTGATGACATCATTGCAGGTCTGGACATCCACCCCCTGAAAAAAAATTAAAAAGGCAAAGCAATATAAGAAATTACATCTTAATTCTACATGGAAGCAGACCCAAAGGGTGGCATTTTTTCCTTAAATAATAAATAGTTCATTTAACATAAGTGATGACCAAGGCATCAGATTTTAGTCTTTGTGTGATTGGAAACTGACAAAATGAACTTCCTTTAAAAAATACTTTAAGGAAAACACTGACAGATTGTTAAGAGACACAAGTAGTAATAAGGCATCGCTAATTAGATTTATCAACCACAGAAATGATTTTTTGTTCTTGGGGAGGGTTATTTGCAGACACATTGTGGGGTAGTGAAGAAGGGAGGGCTCTACAGTTGTAATATATATATATATATATACGCTGCGTTTGGGATCTCTTATTGCTATGTATCATTTCAATTCCTGGCATGTCCTAATGCCCATCTGCATTTCAAAGTCAACATTAGTAGACTCAACCATGCCAATTCATCCCTCTACAATTATCCAAAGTGCTAATTTGATAACGACAGAGTCTTTACAGAAATGAGCTAATTGAGTTGAAAACTATTCAGGAGAACTATCTAAGGATGTTTCCAAAAGGAAGGTGGGAATGGTTTATAACCCAGTGGTACAGCTGTCAGTTTGCCCCTTTTTCTTTAAAGCATTTCAATCCATACCCACCCCCACCTCATTATATAATTGACAAGAAGCAGAAATAGCTTCACAGATATAGTGAGCTGAGAATACAAACCATTGCTGGGCATAATACATGTTAGTTTCATAATGGCAGTGTGTGTGTGTGTGTATACACACACATATATATGTATGTATTAGGTATGTTTTATATGTGTATGTGCAGTGGAGTAGAAAATAAAATGGGCAATAGAATAAGACTTGAATCCTACGTCCCATACTTGCTAGCTTTGTGACTATGGCCAAGGTACTTAATCATTCTAAGGCTCAGTTTTGCAATCTACAAAATGAATAATAATACATATAATACTGTTCTTATAAGGTTATTCGACATGGATATACTTTCTCAGTCTCTTTTGTTGGATTACCAATCACGTCCCTAACTCATCACCATGAATGCCTTTCCCACCCCCAAAATGCTTCCAGGGGCCTTTCTCAGCCCTTTTTAACTGGCTTCCTCTTGTGATCTTAGCTCCTGAGTTCATTAGTCTAACCACACAAAGAACTCCCTTCTCTGGATGTTCTCCATTAGTATACTCTGTGAGCTCCAATCTTACACCACCAACTTCCTATTAAATATCTTTAATTTCACAAGCCATTTGTAACAAAATCAACACATCCAGGTAAAACAAATTTTCTTTTCTTTTCCTCCAATCTATTCCTCATCCCAGACACCATCATCTTTCTAGTTATTCCAAGTCATAAGCTTAGACCCAGCCGTGGCTCTTCCCTCTCTTTCCTTCATATCAATTAAGTTCCAAAGTCTCACAAGTTCTGTCCCTTGAATCCATCACTTTTTTTTCTATCTTCATAGCTGAAACCTTAATTTGAGTCCCTGTCACCCCTCATCTGGATTCTTACAGTATTTTCCTAATAGGCCTCCATGCCTTATATCACCCCCTCTAGAATCCATCTTTTACAGAACCATCAATCTATAATTCCTTAAGCCTAGGTTTGAGCATGACTCTTACCTATACAAAAAGCTCGTGGAGTTCTGTCTTGCTCTAATGTAAAATGCAACCTATTTAATTCATTATTTATGAACTAATGACCTCATGATCTAGCTCCAACCTATGATTCTGTACTGATTTTACATCACTTCCCTTATGCGCTCTACATTCCAGACAAATTGACCTATTTGTTTGTCTCCTTATATAGCATTGAATCTTTTGCCTCCAAGCCTAATATTTAACCTTCTTGACCTATTGTGTTTTAGAATTTATAACTTCCTTCATGGCTTATCTCAAGTTTTACCTTCTATGTTAGTCTTTTCCTCATTATCCGAGTACTTGGTATTATCTTCCCCTAAAATTATTTTTTATTTACTTCGTGTAGAAATATGTATGTATGTATGTAAATGCAAAAACACACACCTTATATTTACTCTCCTATGTGTATTTTGCCCCCCATACACTAGTAGGATAAGTTCCTGCAGGTAAGGATTGGATTAGGTCCCATTGGACACTGAGATTCCCTAAACTTTCTCAGGTTGCATAGGTGAGATTAAGCCTAGCCTGGCAAGCAGCATTAGAAGAGAAGCAAAAACATTGAAGTTTTATGTCAGAGAGCTTCATCCTTTAGATTATGGTTCCTCAACCATTTTTGTGTCATGGACCCTTTAGTCTGATGACGCAGATGAACCTATTCTAGAATAATGGTTTGTTGTCTACATCCATAACTGAAGGAAAGGCTAAATTTCAGTTACAGGTTAGTGAGAATAAAGATTTCCTTTTCTCCTTACAAGTTCAACATCCCCTACTTTGGATGCTAAGGTTGCATTTCTTCCTTTGGGTATTAACTTCCAATTTTCTGGCATTTGTTACTCTGACTGACAAGAAGACTTGCAAGGGTGTTTCGTTTTGTTTTGATGTTGTATACCCAATCCTGTTTGGAGCACTCATCAGTGTGGTTTATTTGGGGAGCTACCAGGAATATATGTAGATCCTGTGAGCTGTTACAGACACATCAAGTCAGATTCTAGCCATCCACTCTAGCAGTTCCCATATGGTTTGAAGAGATGTTCAAAAAAAACTAGAGAAGGCTTGGAAGGGGGAGGTGGGTGGCACTCGGAGGAGTTGTATATTAGCTAAAATGTCACACTTCCCCCCACCCCCTATGAAGATCTATGGAGGAGCTAAGTAGCATATTGGATAGAATGCTGAGCTTGGAGTCAGGAAGACTCATCTTCCTGAGTTCAAATCTGACCTTAGACACTTACTGATTGTGTGACCCTGGGCAAATCACTTAATCCTGTTTGCCTCAGTTTCCTCATCTATAAAATGAGCTGGAGAAGGAAATGGCAAAATGCTCCAGTATCTTTGCCAAGAAAACCCCAGAAGGGGTCACAGAGAGTTGGACATCATTGAAAAATGACTGAACAACAACGAAATGCAGAGCTATAAACAGTATATGAACTTGGAAAGCTCTTATGCTTGATAAAAGCAAAATGTGAATGAATGACTAGTCCATCACTATTAGTATGGCTGTTCAACTAAAGACAAAGAGCAGAGAGCAATGTGAAGTTGGTTTTCATCAGAGAAAAGAGACATAGGACTCTTGAGAATGTTGCTAAACATCTCTGAGCCTCCGTGACACCCTTTGTAAAATGAAGGCAATAATATTGATGCTACCTATTTCTATAAGCCCTTCTCCAAGGCCTCATTGTAAGTGGCAATAACTCTGTGTACTTGAGGTACCCAGTGGAATCAGTCAACAATCCTTTAATAAGTGCTAACTATGTATGAGGTACTATGTGCTGGGGAAGCAAACTAGGTAAAAATAAGTCCCTGCACTCAAAGAACTTAATTCTAATGGAACAACGTGGAAACAAACCATTCATGTACAAGATATACATTGGTAGGTTTCTGGTCAATTGATCAGTTATTGTTCTTTGTTCTTGAAGAGGATGAAAATGACCTCACTTTGTTGGGGTGAAGGTACAGTGTGTCCGACTCTGGCTGATCAGACCAATAGGAGCTCAGAAGGTTCTGCCACAGATCAGGCACAAATAATCCATATGGAAATTTGGAGTGGAGATATGTCTAAATTTGCACATCTCCTTTTTCCTTTGAGCTACTCCCAGGCACTAGAGATTGGCCAGGGGGCAGAAGGAGGAACCTGTAAAGGCCTCTTGCTTAAGGTGAAATTTGAGCTGAATCATGAAGAAAGGCATGAGGCTGAGTTGAGAAGGAGTAGCATACTAGGGGTGGAGGATGCCCAGTGAAGAGGCACAGTTTTGGGAAATGGAGGCAAAGTAAGGACATCGTAAAACACAACTTCTGAAAGTTTTCACAATATTTTAAAGAGTTCTAATACAAATTTGGTAACAGTTTGTTTTTACTTTCTGGTGACCAACCTAAGTATGGACAGGCTCATTCTCTGTAGAAGGGCCACTAGATGATTGATTCTTAGGTTCTCATAATCAACGAAACGGACAAAATGTCCTCAGTCCTGTGTGCTCCCTTTCACTTCTGAATTGATGTTGGCAAAGTGGGAAGAAAGGATCACTCAAACTAGTTGGAAAAATTAGTTTAGCTACAATTGTCAGATCCGTGGCCACTGACCAAAAAGGGCCCAGACAAGTACAAAAAACTGTTGTATCAATTTATGTTATTTGTATAAACAAAGAATAAAAGATCAAAGGAAGACATTTCTAAATGAAATATGGTTCACAGGCTCTCAATGAAAAGTCAGATGAAGGAATTGGATTTTATTGTGTTTCCAAGGCAACAAGAAAGAACATTTCATTAAACTCTGCATCATTTTGGATTGGAATACAGAAATGTGTGACCTTAACCCAAGTTACTTTACCTCTAGGAACCTCAAATTCTTCACTTCTAAATTGAGAAACTAGAAGATCCCTATGGACCTTTTATATCATTCAGTGCCCTTTATGCCAAGCAACCTTACCCGTTTGTCTACTAGTATTGTTTCCCCTCCCCTTTGCACTGGAACCATCTGTGGACTGAAGGCCACATTTTGAGAGTCAATGAAAAACCAGAGAACTCAGCACACTTTCATTGTCTTAATTTTCCAAGATTTATAGTGCACATCTTCTTCTGTATTATCTTATTAGGAAATGCAAGTAAATAAATGGATGTAAAAAGGAATGAAACAGACAAAAAACCCAGAAAAGATGATCAGGGAGACCAATTACTAATTTATCACAAATGGAAACAAATTTCATAATGAACAAAAGCTCACAGACACTGAAAACATTGATGTTCCCTTCCCTTAAAAAAATAAGTGTGCTTAACCAGTTCATGGCAGCCTGGTGAGGAATGTTTAAGAATAATTTCCACTGACTAGAAGGAAGGACTTTCAGCTTGATGAAATGAAATCACTGTATAATAACATATTATTACCAAGAATCAGGTAAAATTGGAAGTCACTACTGTGACCATTTGTCTTTGACAGGCAAAATCAACTACTGGTATGTGTGGCTTAGTTTACTACATGATCATTTTATATAACTCACAAAGCCTTCAGTATTGATCCTCTAGGGCAATGGGCACATTTGTTGACTTTTATAATACTTTGTTTTATAAAATAAAATTTTATTGATTTTTTTTTGTTTTTAGATTAGTTTGTTTTTTCACTATATTCCTGTTACCGTCCCCACCGAAAACCATTCTTCATAATAAAGATTTAAAGAGGAAGAAAAAAAAAATCCTACAAAAGTAACCAAATATTTAAAAAGTCAGATATAATATATACTGTTATTCACTCGTAGGTATTCACCTTTGCAAAGAAGCTGGTAAAAAAATCTTCTCATATCTCTTCCTGAGAGCTGTGCTTTGTCATTATAATTTGCAACATTCATTTTCAATTGGTGATTGTTTTTTTAATATACATAGTTTTAATCAATGTGGATATTATCTTTTCTTATTCTACTTAAAATATTTTACATCAATTTACATATATACAGGTAAACAAATATGCATCTATGTGTATATGTGTGTATAGAAATATGTACATACACACACACATGTATATACCTATAAATGTGTGTTTATTTCCATGTTTAGACATATGCAACATGTTCATCATTTCTTACAATAGAGTAATATTCTACTACCTTCAAGAACCTCAGTTTCTTTGGTCATCCCCCAATCAATGGACATTTAAATGTGTGGACAAAATGGACAAAAAATATGTGTGGTGAATATTGTGTATATGGGGCTCTTCTTTTTGTCATTGATCTCCTTGGGGTATATGACTGGCCATTGAATCTCTGGGTCAAAGGATATGGACATTTTAGTACATTCTTTGCATAATTACTAATTGCTTTCAAGGATGATTTATCTAATTCATAGTTCCATTTTTGTTGTTATTCAGTTGTGTCTGTGTGTCTGACCCTATTTGGGGTTTCCTTGGCAAAAATTCTGAAGTGGTTTTCCATTTCCTTCACTAGTTCATTGTACAGATGAGGAAAGTGAGGCAAACAGGGTAAAGTGACTTGCCCAAGTTCACAGAGCAAGTCTCTGTGGTTGGATTTGAGCTTAGGACTTCCTCATTCTAGACCCAATGCTCTGTCTACTGTGCTATCTCGCTAACCATACTTCCACTATAGTGATTATTTTGGGGAAACTGAATCTTCAATTAATCCTGCCTTTGCTTACATCTACGACCTCAATGATTTTCTTCCTTTTCCAGCCTAATTTCTTAAATAAATGGCTTAGCCTTTTTGCTCCAGAGGATCATAAATCATCAGCTCCAATCCCTTTATTTTACAGATGAGAAAACTGAGGCCCCAAAAGAAGTAATTTCCCCAAAGAACAAGTGTCAGAGCTGTATTTTGAATGCAGTTCTCTGATTACATACTCAGTGCTCCTTCCATTGTATAGTGTTTATGCAGAGCATTTGGAGAAGGCAGAAGGCATTTGGTATCTTTGTGCCTCTTGGAACATGGACTTAGAAGAGCTGAGGTTACATGCAAGAGTAAGGGATCCAGCAAATTTGAGTATAATCTTGAATGAAAAAAAAATTAGACATTTGATGAACTGAAAAACTTTCAGGTACTTTGTAACAAAAAGACCAGAACTCCATGGCAAATTCAATATAAAAGATCCCAGAAGAAATATAAGGGAATCATTAAGACTAGTTATAAGGTAGTGGTTAAGGTCGAACTGTTTACTTATGATATGTGAAAGTATTATTGACATTTGTAATTATTAGGAGTAATAGTATTCTTAAAACTGTTTTCATTATTGAGATAGTTTGAAAGAAAGGTTGGGAGTGAGTTGTGTATAATGAAGTGATTTTAAAAATAAAAATGGGTAGGAAAAGATTAAAAGGAGAAATTATTTCATGAAAATGGGGTATGAAAAAAATAACTAACATAGAGGAAGCAGGTGGCGAGGGGAGGGCTGGCAATAGTGGAACGTTACTCTCATCTAGGTTGAAGAGAAAACAGTTTATACATACGAAGAGGTTTAGAAGTCTTCTGAATTTATAGACCAGCGAGAAAACTGGGGGATGGGGGGGTCTTTTAGGAGGATGTATAGATTAAGATTAAAAGGGTAAGTTGAATAGATAAGGGAGGGACTTTTAGAGGGGTGGGTAAATTAAAGTATAAGAGGGTCAGGGGAGAAGATAAGGTAACCAGGATAGAGTGAAAAGAGAAACTCAGAAGGAAAATAGTGAGTAGAAACAGAAACTTAGAGATGGAGTCATTGTATAACTTTCCCCCTCATTTTCTCAGTATCTTTGAAGACTCTGAAGTTACTGGCTGGGAAATGAACTAGGTGTGATGAATTAAATGGCAATGCTAAACATTCAGGAACTGGTGATCATAATCTCTTTAGATTGGCAGTGCTTAAGAGGGTATTAAACAAGATAATAGCATAAAATGCATAAAGTAGAAGGTAAAATATTGGACTTTTAGGGGTGTGAAAATGTGTGCTGGGTAGAATGAAAAATGGTTCCATTTGTATTTCATGTTAGCAATCTAAGGAGAAGAATAGACAGGGCCTGCTGTGCTGTGGGGAATATTAAAGGTTTGAAATTTCAGATTTTGTTCATGGTCATAGCATTTGCTATCACACAACACAAAACAAAAATAAATGCCAAGGGGGGGGAGGTCTTTAATTTTTTTTTTGCTTCAAAAAATGATTCAAAGCATTTTATTTGATGTCGGATTGTATCAGGAATATGGTCCAAATGTCAGAGATGAATGAGAGAATTTATGCTTTTTCTGTTGATCTTTTGTTGGGTTCCTTTCTCTTTCTGGGTCAGAATTTCCAGCTTTCTCATTCCTTGTACATATGATTGACCTCTGATGAATATTCAGTAGTAGAAAGGGAAAGAGAAATGGAAATAGAATTCATTAAGTGCTTCTGTATGCCAAGAGCTGTGCCAAGTGCTTTACAAATATTATCTTTTTTAGTCCTCTCAGAAGTATATTCTAGATAATAATATTATATCAATCTTATATTTGAGGAAACTTGTCCAGTGTCACACAGATAGTAAGTGTCTTGAGGTCAAATTTATGCCAGGTCTTCTTGATTCAAGGCCCACTGCTCTATGCATCATGCCACCTCGCTGCAAACTAAAATCAGAATTATTGGTCAAATCTTCAAAAATGTGTTATAATGATTTTAAATCCCCACTTAAATGTCAAAGTATTAGTAAGGTCAAGAAATATCAATTTACCATTAGATTTGTGTAGCAGCAGAGAAAACAAAAAAGTTAGTGTCCAAGTACCCAGATTTGAAGATCAGCTCTGCTACTTACTGCCTGATTGATTTGGGTAATAGCATTTGACTCCTCTGGTGTCTTAATTTCCTTATTCACAAAACAAGGGAATTAGATTTGATCTGTATGGTCCCTTACTACTTTAAATCCCTACTTTAATTTCTATGATAAATCCATATTACGTGGGACAAGGGATGTTTTAGTTATGTAACTAAACTTGGAGGGTAATTTTTTTTTGCATATTTCTACCTGAATATACTCCTGATACTATAAGCTCAGTAGATTTAAAACCAAACTGTTTCTCAACCAACATATTTAAAGGTAGTTAGTCAAAAAATCTTATAGTCAAAAAAGAACATCTGGGATCATCCAGTACTTTTTCTTATAAGTAAAATAATTCCCTCTAGTATCTAGTATTATCTCCAACCTATCTCAGCCTTTTAAAGGAGGGATTGCCCAAAACAGCACATTATATTTTTAGATAGCTCTAAATATCAGGTTTTTTTTGTAATATTTACTTTATATCAAGCCCTTATCGTGGAGGATGCTAGTAGAAAGGACAGAGGGGAGAGAGAATCAGTCCTTATAACAGAAAAGGTTTTACAGGTACTCCAGGTTTGGGATGATATTTGCTGATTTTATGAAGCCCTAGAATCCTACAAGGCTACAGTGACAGGAGCAGCCACGGAAGAAATTCACCAAACTATCCACATGGGGAAAAATGCATATTTTCAGATGATAAAATGCTGTTGAGGTACTGATCCAATATTTTAGTCCATTGCTGCAAAGTCTTGAGCAAACATTGCAGATAGATAACTGGGTCCAGTGTTGACTCAGAGGAGGAAAGCAGACTGGATTGTAGTTAGGGAGTTGTTTAGCTCCTTCAATGATTCCCAAGATGCTTCTTGCCACCATTTTTAAAGCATTAATGTGCTCCTGTTAATTCTATATGGCTATGAATCATTAAATAGCACAAGCTCAGAAGAATTGATTGCAAACATCACAAATGACCATATAAGAAAAAAAATAGGATAAAGCCCCTTAATAATGACAATGTGCAAAAGGAATAATACAACAGATGTCATTAAGGATGCATGTGAATGATAGACTATAAGCTTCATGAAGCCTTCTATCTTTGTATTTCCAACAAAATGCTCATTAGATGACTAATTTGAAAAAAAAATGGACTAGACATATTGATAGAATTTTGTTGTTTAGCTGTTTATTAGTCATGTCCAACTCTTCATAACCTCATTTGTTGTTATGCTTTTTTTTTAATATGTTAGTTCATTTAATTTAACTGTACTTACATTGTGCCAGGAATTTGCCTGAAATCCTGGGTTCCATTGCCCCCATTGCTTGAGCTCCCAAGTTGTAGACTCTAGTCCCTGAACCTAGAACTTGGCCAAGGAACTTTACACTCCTATACACAGGAAGCTGTTCCCAAGATATGCTGGGTCATCATCTTGAGAGGTGGAGGAGAATAAAGGTGGGAGGAAAACCATATGGATCTCTCTGGGAGTAGGTCATCTTCAGTCCTCTGGAAGTAGTGGCTGCCATTCTACTGTTCAGTGTTCTAAAGTCTTTCAAAGTTGGTTTTCTTTATAATGTTGTCATATAGTCCTAACTCAAGTTCTTCTCTCTTCACTCTGTATCATTTCATAAAGGTTTTTTCAATTTCTTCTGAAGCTATCAATTTTCATTATTTTGTGGTGCTATTGAGGTCTAGAGGTTTAGAGGTGCTGGGTCCCCAAAATCACAACAAGCAGGTCCTGCCCGAATGAATTCAACCCCAGCCTTCTTTCAGCCAAAGACAAGGTTTATTAAAGATCTGTCGTATCGGTCAGACTCTTAAGGAATCTGAACATTTGTGAGCTATTGGCTAAATTATAAAAATCTAAGCCCTTGGCTAGGTTCTTAAGGAATCTGAGCCCAGTTGTTGTTTTCCTGCAAAGATTCTAGAGTGGCTTGCCATTTTCTTCTCCAGTTCATTTTACAAATGAAGAAACAATTAGGGTTAAGTGACTTGCCCAGGGTCACATAGCTAATGAGTGTCTGGGGCCAGATTTGAACTCAGGAAGATGCATCTTCCTGACTTCAGGCCCAGCATTCTATTCACTGAACCACCTTAGCTGCCCATTGATAGAATGAAGGATAACAATTGAACAACTCAAATATTTCAGGGATCCTCTGATAACAAATTTAGAGCTGGAAGAAACCTTAAAGGTGATTCCATCAACACATGTTATTTTGGAGATGGGGAAGCTGATATTCAGAGAACTTAAATGACTTCTCTGGGGTACTACAAATAATAAATTTTAGACAGGATTGAACACATATCCTTCTGTTTCCAAGTGATTTGCCTTATCCACTAATCAATGAGGCTTCTAGCATTTGCAATATATCCTCAATGGAGGATTTATAGACCTGGATAGATGAGAAGCAAGGATGATGGTAAAGGCACTAACCCCATGATAAAATAAAGAATTCATTTTTTGCGATGAAATATTTGCTATATGTGAAATGGAACATTTTATCTCTAGGGGGATAAATACATGTGCGTGCATACATACATATATGTGTATATATTTGCACATTTGTGCTTAGAGGCATATATTTGCATATGTATATATGGATATAGATATATATGTATATTTATACAGATTTATACTACATGCACTTATACTAAATGTATATATATATACATATATGCATAAACACACATATATACATATACTCACACACTATCCAACAGAATATTTAATAAGGATTTTTTAAAGTCACTAATGAAAATAGAATCAAAGCCTAATTAGACAAGACAATTTATTGGAATGCTTCCATTTAACTAGAATTCTTTTATGAAATCTACTTCAAGGGGAAAGAGTTAAATGGTAATAAAACAACTGCTGCCTAGGAAGAATTCCAAGTACAAATTTCCCAATTATGTCTTTGGAGTAAGTAGATAGTCAATCTAGTGTTCTGTACTATCTATACCTACTGTCCTGAACGAAGAGAATTTTAAAGTTCAGAGTGATGACTCAAAGGCATTGTGGAATCCCTGGTCATCATCATGTCCACTAGATATGGCTTACTGAAGCAAAAAAGGAGGATAGGGCATTCTCGAGAGGTTTTCAATTAAAGTAGACATGTAGTTTTCTGTCTGTCCCTCAGCTAACCAGAACTATTCAACTAACCATGACATCCAACTTTACACATTCCTGTTAATCCAGTTTTACTTAACCTTCTCTTATGAGTCAGGGGTGGGTGGTAGTAGAGGGGATGGTCTTGCTTGTATCCATTATTTCTTAAACTTTTTGCACAAAAATGTTTTTCCTCTACTGGCCTTACACTCAGGTTGTTAGCTGGGAGTTAGTTCTTTGAAGAGAGCATTGGAACATCTGAGCAGGAAAGAACCATGAATCTCAGGGCTGCATTTATTTCAAATGATTTATAGATACATTTTAAAACAGAAATATTTTAAATCATCCTTTCACACTGTTGAGTGACAGAGCAAAGAGAGGAGGCATGCAATTGCATTCTAAAAATATGACATGCTCAGTCATCTCAGTACCTTGAATGAATTCTTCAATATCGGCAGGCGACATTGAAACACTAGAGGAAGGAGACTTGAATTCCTCTTCATTGTCAAGTGATTGCTAATTGGAAGAGGAATTGTGCTTGGCAAAGTCTGGAGAGCGCATTTGCTTATGAGGTTAAGAAATGAATCTTCTTAGAGAGCATTCCAACTTCTAAGTATACTTGACACCTGGTACATTTCCAAACAAGCAACTCCATTTGATCTGTTTTTGTGGGAGCTGCTAAGGAGGTTTTCTTCTGATGTTTACTTCTAGTACTTCATTTGCAGAGCTGGCACTAATGCCTTTCTTCATTCCAACACTCCCTTACATGCTGTTATGCATGATGGAGGCTTGGTGCTCATTGTTGGAAGAGCCATTAAGAAAATTGAGAGATAATCTCTATCTTAGGGTAGTGAACATGAAAAGATCCATGCTCAGAGAAACAATGTGCTAGATCATCATTAATGTGTACGGTAAATACAGTGTTATGAGGTCAAGTGAAGGACATGATGAATTATTGCTGGCTGGAACAAAGGAAAATAATTTTGAAGCTGAGTCTTGAAAAATGGGTAGGGCTTTAATAAGCAGATGTTGAGGAAGAATCCATTCAGGGAATGAAACATAAAATATTTGCAAAGATCATAGGCTGATAAATTTAGAGTTGGAAAGGACCAAAGAAATTCTCTAGTCCCACTTCTTCATTTTGAAGATGAAGAAGCAAAAAGTCAAAAAGGTTGAGTGACTTGTCCAATGTCCCATGTCAGAAGGTGACTCCATTTCATACTTTCTCACTCATCACTCTAGCTACTGCACCAGTTTTGCTACAAGATGAATTTAGGAAACACAGAATATGTTGAAAGAATAAGGAGTAAATGCCAGTGCCTCCTCTGAGTGGTCCAGGGTATAATGGAGAGCATGCCAAACACCAAACCCCACTAATGACATTTGCTAGCTATGTGGCCATAAACAAATCTTATAACCTCTAGGAATCCAGCTTTTTCAACTGCAAAATGAAGGAGATATTAATTCTGGTAGTACCTACATCAAGGGGGTTGTTATAAAGATCCTGTGACAAAATGTATATAAAGTGCTCTGTAAATTTTAAACCCCTGGTCAAACATTAATAAGTTTAAAAATTCACTAAGTTTTTGGGGGCATCCAGGAAAAAAATGTCAGTTACTGTTCCCTCTCATGTAGTTTTGAAATTAGGACAGTTTAGGGGACATCCAGTAAAAAAAAAAGTTACTATTCTATCTCTTGTGTAGTTTTGAAGTTAGGACATCTAATTCAATTTAAACAACTATTCATTAAGTACTTATTTTCTACAGAGCACTGTGCTGATCACTAGGGGAGATGCAAAGATTAAATATCCCACAGTCCCTAACCTTGTGGAAGTTAGAGTTCAAGTGGAATGTGAGAATACAAAAGCTATGATAGATGCTTTTACTCAATATAATAATGTGTAATAATTGTAGTAGGGAGGTATGAGACAAAGTGCAGTTGTGGTCTTATGGGAAAAGGATCTTTTAGACTTAGGAGATCAGGCAAGATGTATGTTAATGGATGGACTTTGAACTCAACTCATCTCTATATTGAAAAGTATGTAAATTCATCCTTTGATCTTTAAAATTTTCTGATTCCCATTACTTGTAAGTTTGATAACATTCTAGGTCCATGCATTTCCATATGACTTTAGCCCATCCTTCTAAATAATAACAAAGTTTACTTAAGTGCCTCTACTAATGTCCTAAGTCCTATGAAAGAAATCAAGAGTTATGTCTGAAATTTAAGAAGCAAAGATTGTAGAAGATGCAGCAGAGAAGCAAATAATTTAGCTAAAGTAGAAAAAGAAGTTCCCAAATAGAAATGTCCTTGATATTTGAGCAGAAGAGCAAGAATAAAATTGATAAAAGTGTAATTTGAAACAATCCAAGATTTTTAGTCTGAGGCAAGAGGTTAAAGTGGATGTTAGTATAATTCCAAGAGGGTTTAATTTCCTGCTTCAAGATGAAAGTTTGTACAAGAAAGAAGAAGTGATCTAATGAAATTGGTTTTTTTTTTTCACATGGCAGAATGTTCCCCTCAGACACAGATTCACGTTGGCATCACTGGAAGAGCAAAAAGTACAAACAGAACAGAATAGACTGGATTTTATTATTAATATATCATAGGGACAGTATCTTTGGTATGAGTTTTTTTTAAAAGATAGAATTTAAAAAGAGATATAAAAGAAATAATGTAGTGAGAATTGTTATGGCCCCCAAGCCAAAATAAATATGAATAATACTGTTTCCACATTTCGTATTCTGCCCTGTCATCATTCATCTCTAGATAATCACAAACTCACAGAACATCTGATTTTACTGTCCTATCTATGCTCACCATTTCCATCTCTATTCACATATTCATTCCATTAACTCATATCACCATTTTTTGTCTGGCTCTTTATGAGCTAATTTTTGCCTAAGGGGATTCAATCTAACAGTTGACAATCTAGCTAATTTACATTGTCTTTCGTACTTGACTAGGAGCAACATCTCATCTATCATATCTATCAATTTGATATATAATATATGATATATATGAATGTATATATATAATATATGTATATGCATATATAATAGACCTATTGCATATTATGTATTATTAAATAATATATTGTATAATAGACCTATTGAAGCTATCTTTTTTGTTTACTTCATGATTGGTATGGAAAACCCAAATTTCCTTCCATTTTAAAGAATATGTATATGCATTTTAAGAATATGCATTTAAGAATATGTCCATGTAAGTTAGCCTTTTGGGATTCCTATAATCTCTGAAATTTTATAGAGATGACTATAATTCAATTCAACAAATAATTTTAAAAAATACTTGTATACAAAACACTGTGTTTGGCTCTGGGGAGGCATGAAAAAGAAGATATGACTAAAAGTCGTGGAGCATTTTAAGATTTTCAAAGTAACTTATACTAATTATCCCATTAGATCATCACAACAAGACTTAAGGTAGGTACTAATGTTATTATTATTTATTATTCCAACTTTATAGATAATTAAACTGAAACTCAGAGAGATGAGGTGATAGTCATACAGATGGTATCAGGAAAGTTGTGAATTCAATTCTTCCTCACTGCAAATTTAGTGAGTTATCCAGTAGATCTTTCCTGCCTTCAATGAGTTTACAGTATAACTGCCAAACTACCAGGAAAACCAAGTACCAAAATAAATTAAGTTATAACTAACCCTATGCAAAGAAGCAGATAGGAAGCAATGCAGGATTCATGAGATTAATGGTCTGCTCCAAGAGTCCATTAATTGCCATTATAATGTATGCCTCTGTAGGGTATTGATGACCCATACCATGAAGCCATAATTAATGGTTATATCACAGACTGCACTTAGAGTGAGAAAGTGTTGAAGAAACATAGGTTGTAAAGCAGAGAAAAGCACAAAGCTGGCAGACATCTAGAATATATGTCTATATAGGAACACAATTTCCTGAGAGGAATGATTGTGAATAAGGGGAGGGCCACCCATCACTGAAAATGTAAAAACGATTCCTGTGTGCTGCATAGGGTCAAACTAGATAACTTTTAAGGCTCTTGCCATGTCTGAGATTCTATTCTGAGTGTTTGCCAAGATGCCAAAGCCATTGACGATTGACACCAAAGAAAACAAAAATTCCAATAAGAAAAGATAAAACTACTTGGCTATCCTAATAAGATTCCTTATTTGTAAATAGCAGGGCAACTAGGAGACTTAGTGGATAGAGTGCTGGAATCAGGAAGACCTGAGTTCACATCTTGCTTCAGATACTTAGCTAGCTGTGTGACTCTGGGGCAAATCACTTAATCCTGTTTGCCTCAGATTCCTCATCTGTAAAATGAGCTAGAGAAATAAATGGCAAACTTCTCTAGTATCTTTGCTAAAAAACCCCCAAATGGGGTCACAAAGAGACAGCCATGACTGAAACAACTGAACAATAACAACATTTGTAAATAGAATCACATGGATTAATGGATAAATGTCTTGTCTAATTGGAACATTTGCCTTCAAGTTTGGCATCAAACCCATACTTAGATTTTATAACTAGGAATTGTTTGAAGTGGGGCGAGGGTGGAGTTGGAGATGCATTTGTGGGGATTAGAGGAAATAGTGGTGTTACAGAGTAGAATCTCAGTATGTATTCAGTAGCACCAAAATAGTCTAGTGCTTGCTTCTATCAGCATTTATTAAATGCTGGTTGACTGATTTATTGACAGTATCCAAGGAATCTTTCTATGATCAGTTATAAATTATAAATGAATCAAGGATTTACATTGTTGTAGTGCTTTTTCAAACCACAAATTCTCAGTACCGAAGAAATCACAAATATGAACCCCAATTAAATGTACCTAAGGATTACAGGGGCAGCTAAGGTGCTCAATAAATAGAGCTTGAAACTGGGCTTGGAACCAGGAAGACTTATCTTCCTGAGTTCAAATCCAACCTCAGACATTTACTAGCTGTTTGACCCTGGGCAAGTCATTTAACCCTTTATGCCTCACTTTCCTTATCTGTAATATGAGCTGGTGAGGGAAATGGTAAACCACTCCAGAATCTTTGCCAAGAAAAACCCAAATGGGGTCACAAAGAGTCAGACACAACTGAAAATGACTGAACAACAACCACAACAAAACCATTACAGAGTTGGGAATTTCTACTGCTATTATTATCTCACCTCTTCAATGGAAATAGAAATAGTGCAGATGCAGGTCACTATTGTCTTATTGTTCATTTACATGCAGTATTGTATGGACATGAGATAAAATGACTTCTGTTTGTAATTGAATATAAATATTGGATTGTATGTTCATCTAAAGTAAGTTCATTGACAGAATCTTTAGAAAAATTGGCGTAATAGATAGAATGATAGAAATGACATAGACAAGGTGTCCCCAAAGTCTTAGTTCAAATTTTTAAAGCTTTAATAACTTGAAAATGAACTAAGACTTTGGGAGACACCCTTTAAGAGATACTACAATTTTAGGTGCT
Source organism: Vombatus ursinus (assembly GCF_900497805.2). Classification (NCBI taxonomy): domain Eukaryota; kingdom Metazoa; phylum Chordata; class Mammalia; order Diprotodontia; family Vombatidae; genus Vombatus; species Vombatus ursinus. Next base: position 4,312,654 of record NW_020949548.1, on the reverse strand, counting down.
GATAGGATACAAGATAAAGGATAAAGGTCTCTAAGTATGAATAGCTTATGGTGCACAAAGATTTTGAGGATACCTTATATTTCATCTTGTTCCCACAAGTCTTTGATTTCTGCTGCTTGGTGTCTCTATTTTGAAAGATTTTCATCTCCCATGTTTTGGGGATCATGTATATTATAGTGTGTAAATTTCTTACATATCGATGTTAATGTTTGAGCAATTGTGGGCCACATTTTTGAGTGAAAATGCTCCAGTTTTAGTATATTAACTGGCTGAACTCTCTAGGATATTCTGAGTTCTGAATAAATAAATGAATGAGTGAATAAATAAGTATACAAAGATTATTTTTGTCTGTTAGGTTAACGGGTAATGTAGGATTTCTAACTTCTAGTGTATAATTAAGGCCTTTTGTTTGCATCTTTTTAGGTATTTAATAGGTGTCAACTGTTTTAATGTTGCGCATTTTCCTTGCATTGCTACATTAGTTTGAGCTCATTAAGTGTTAACTCACTGTAATTTCTAATAACTCTGAGCAGGTCTTTTTTTTTGGCTGTCATAAAACCCTCCATTGTTAATCTGAAATCAACATACACTTCTTTATTGACATATTGTTGGTTGAGTGTATGTGAACATTGATCATGGAAGTTCTTTTGATTTGAATCTTGAACCTAAGCATTTTTGTCAGCTACATTCATAGGCAAAGCACTTTTTGTGGTTCACTCATTTTTTTTCAGTCATGTCTGACTCTTTGTGACCCCATTTGGGGTTTTCTTGGCAAAGATACTGGAGTGGTTTGCCATTTCCTTCTCCAGCTCCTTTTACAGATGAGGAAACTGAGGCAAACAAGGTTAAGAGACTTGCCCATAATCACACACCTAGTAAGTGTCTGAGGTGGTATTTGAAATCAGAAAGATGAGTCTTCCTGACTCCAGGCCTGGCTCTTGATCTATTCACTGTGTCACCTAGATGTACTTTTGGTTATATTCAATAAATCCAGGGTTGTTTAGCTATTGCTAGCATTTATTTTCACAGTGAAATGAGTTCTGTTTTTTGTAGGACTACTTTCACAAGTTTTTAACTTTTTTATTAATGTGATCTGATGATATATACCAATAATCCTCATCTTTTTTGATAAAGAGTTTTTTTTAATTAAATAGATGTCTATTATTATTATTACAATTATTATCATTGATCATATTGAAAAATGCAAAGATACTTAGAGTTGGAGTCACATTGAAATTCTAAATCCTCTGCTTACTCTTTGCTTAACTTTGGCAAATCACTTAACATCCCTTATTCTCAGTTTCTTCATCTGGAAAATGAGGTGGTTGGACTAGATGATAAAAATACCCTTCCATCTCTGACTCTGCTTTCCTCTAAAATGAGGATTCTTATCTAGCACTTCATTAAATTGCTAAGTCCTTTTCCAGCAGGTTGAATATGAGTGAAATGACAAGAAATGGGCGTAGGGCTAGTTAACCTAGTACCAACCAAGGAGATAGGTCATTTTAATACTTAGGAGTACCAGAATAGCTTTTGTTATTGTAATTTATGCAATTAAGGGGAAAAAAAAGAAGTATGGAGGTAGAATCTATGGATGTGAAATACACTAAGAATTATAGATTTTTTATATGATGTTTATTTTGCAGAAATATTTTTATTTTTCTACTCTTTTAAATCCTTTGTTAAAAGAGATTGTGCTCTTAGAGGAGAGACTTCAGCTCTCTGCTAGGAAAGTAGGTGATGTAGGTAAAAATAAAAGTCAGCAATATTTTATTTAAAAATGAATGTAAACCTATCCATTTAGATTAAAAAAAATAGACCTTTTCCTCCTCTTTCATTAGACATAACATTTCCAACTTCACCCTTAATATTTACTTGAATTTTAGCATCTGGTTTGAATTTGTATCTGTAGTTACTTAAAATTTTATTTAAATATATTACTCAGTGGGTTTTTTTTTTAAATTGTATTTCTTAGAAGTTCTTCATCTTTGTCCTGTCCAAGGTGGCCAACATGCTTTAGACTATTCAGTGACCCCAGAACTGTCAGACAAATAAGTTGAGTGGGAGTTGAATGTTTTATTTTAAGCATAAACCCCTGTTTTAGTAACTGCTCACATCTTCACTTCATTAATTTTATTGGTACACCTTTTCTGTTCAGTTTTTCTTGAAGAACCATAATATGTAAGATGCGCTTCAAAACATACATGATAAACAAAAAAAAAGCCTACACCTCCCACCCTTCAAAATGGTGAGTGTTTTCGTCTAAGTTGGGTGTTACTCCTGGGAATATTTTATATTAATATAAAATCTAGATGATACCTTTAAAGATAGTGAAGAAAAAAATGTCCATTTACCTTCATCATCTCACGTTGGACTTGCTAAAAATTTGGAAATGGAAGGCACCATAGAGACCATTTCATCAAACTCAATTATTTTACAGATGAGAAACAGACCCATAAAAGTGAAGTGACTTACTCAAGGTAATTGAGAGAAATTATTATTTCTCTCTTATATTAATAACCAATTACTATTGGGGAGATCTGGGATTCTTTTCTCTTCCTAGTTCCTCATGCTCTAGTAGGTCAAATCAGCCCCTGAAGAATATCAAGGGAACTAATGAAAAGAAATGCATGGGAGGATGGCCTAGCTGTTCGAAGTCTTAAATTGTATTATAAAGCGGCAATCATCAGAACTACTTGGTACTGGCTAAGAAATAGACTGGTGGATCAGTGAAACAGGTTAGGTATGCAAGAAACAGTAGTCAATGAATATAGTAATCTATTATTTGATAAATCCAAAGACCCAGCTTCTGGGATAAGAACTCACTTTTTGACAAAAACAGCTGGGAAAACTGGAAAAGAGTATGGCAGAAACTAGGTATAGACCAAATAGACCAAAATCTCATACCATATACCAAAATAAAGTCAAAATGGGTTCATGATTTAGATATAAAGGCTGATACTATAAGCAAACTGGGAGAGCAAGAAATAGTTCACCTATCAGATTTATGGAGAACAGAAGAATTCATGAACAAACAGGAGATAGAGAACATTATGAAATGCAAAATAGATAATTTTGATTACATTAAATTGAAAAGTTTTTGCACAAACAAAGCCAATGCAACCAAGATTAGAAGGAAAGTAGAAAATTGGGAAAGAATTTTTAAAACCAGTGTCTCTGATAAGATAGAGAATTAAGTCAAATTTAGAAGAAGACAAGTCATTCCCCAATTGATAAATGGTCAAAGGATATGAACAGGCAGTTCTCAGATGAAGAAATTAAAGCTATCTATGCTATGTGAAAAAATGCTCTAAATCACTACTGATTAGAGAAATGCAAATCAAAACAACTCTGAGGTACCACATCACACCTATCAGATTGTCCAACATGACAAAACAGGAAAATGATAAATGTTGGAGAAGATGTGGGAAAATTGGAACACTAATACATTGTTGGTGGAATTGTGAAATGATCCAACCATTTTGGAGAGCAATTTGGAACTATGTCCAAAGGGTTATAAAAATGGGCATAACTTTTGACCCAGCAATAGCACTTCTAGGGCTGTATCCCAAGAGATCATACAAATGGGAAAAGGACCCACATATACAAAAATATTTATAGCAGCTCTTTTTGTGGTGGCAGAGAATTGGAAATTGAGGGAATACCCATCAATTGGGGAATGGCTGAACAAGTTGTGGTATATGATTATAATGGAATACTTTTGTGCTATAAGAAATGATGAGCAGGAAGACTTCAGAAAACCTGGAAAGACTTGTATGGTCTGATGCTAAGGGAAGTGAGCAGAACCAGGAGAACATTGTACACAGTAACAGCCACATTGTGCGATGACTAACATTGACAGACTTATCCCTTCTCAGCAATGTCAAGATCTAAGACATCTCCAAAGGTATCATGATGGAAAATGCTATCCACATCCAAAGAAATAACTATGGAGTTTGAATGCAGATTGAAGCATACTATTTACTATTTTTTTCTTCTGTTTTGTTTTGTTTTCTCTTTCTTGTGGTTCCTCCTATTGGTTCTAATTCTTCCTTACAATCTAACTAATGTGAAAATATGTTTAATAGGAATGTATGTCTATAGCCTATATCAGATTGCATGCCATCTTGGGGAGGGAGGTTGAGAGGAAGGGGAAGAAAAATTTAAAGCTCAAAAGCTTATGGAAGTGATTGTTGATAAATCAAAATAAATTAATAAAAAAAAAAGAATAGGGTTGGTAATGAGATTGGATTTAACTTTCTCTTCAATCTTGTTCAGACTCAACTGGGGAAGCCAGTTGTGTTCTACTCATGCTTGGGGGGGGTAAATCTTTTGTCTAAATTGCTTAGGGCTGAGGGTGGTCTGGGAGTAAGAATGATGTAATCAAAATCAAGTCCCTCAGCCCCTCATTAGACTAGGTCCACCACTCATTATAATATTCATTCTTCTTATTAATTGTTAACCAAGCAAAGTTGATTGCTGTCTGTCAGATACACGCATTCTTCTAAGGGCATATAAACATCAATAGGCCACTGTGATGTGTCTTTGGTTTATGAGACACAGCCAAAAGACCATCCATTTATTAATTATTTGCTAGCCATAGTTAATAAAATGATTAATTATTCAGAAGTTATGTCTCTTGAACTTTTTATACATCACACAATATAGATAATAAATGTTAGGGGTGGAATCCAAATCCAGGTCCTTGGATTCAAAGTCAGTGTTCTTTCTCTTATATGGACCATGTTACCGCTCCTAACTCTCCTTTAGTCTAAGTAGAATAATTAATTTGCTTCTCATTTTAAATATTCCTTAGTAGAAGCCTGAGGATGTAAAAGTACAAACTTAAAAATGGTTTGAACTGGAAGGGATCTCAGAGATCTGGATCAACCTACTCATTGTACTATTATCACCAAATCAGCATTCATAAAACACGGATCTGACTCTAGCGCCAAATATCTTTGCATTACTCAATGTGAACAATGACAGTATTAATAATAGACATCCATCAAAAAATACCTCTTCCTCATCCAAAAAGAAGGTTATTGGTATATATCCTCAGAGCATATGGAAAACCAGTTAAAAAGTTGTAGAAGTAGCCTTACAACAAACAGACCTTATTTCATTGTGAAAATAAAAGTTAGCAATAGCTAAACAACCTTGGATTTATTGAATATAATCAAAAATGCAGCTAGTTGGCACAGTGGATCAAATGCCAGGCTTGGAGTCAGGAAGACTAATCTTTCTGAGTTCAAATACACAGGGAAGCATTGGCAAGCCTAGTCAGGGAGCTAGATCTCCAGCCTCCCAGTTCCAGTGTTATTTCTGGTGGAAATGTATGGGATAAAGGAGAATTTAAATTTACTGCATCTATTTATGTAATACATGGATGGAAGTTGTCTCCCAGTGAATAATGTTACTTATTAATGAGACCGTAAATTTCAAGAGACTATGTAGGTCAGGCAAGTTTGACTTACATATTTTTCTGCTTTGATTTTTATAGTAAACACCAATGATTTCTGTGAGCTGCCTTTACCTGGGGATAAAAGGGAGTTTGTCCAGTATTCCAACCTAATACTATTAGAGGGCAATTTATTCATGAACTTACCTTCCATCCAACAAGAAAAGGTGTTTTTAAGTGCCTCCTACATGCCAAACACTGTGCTAGGTGGTGGGGATACAAAGACAGAAATGAAATATTTTTTAGCTTTTTTTATTTTTTAGCTGAAAATATTTTTGGCCCAGTAAAAATTTTTACTGGGTAATCTATATAATGAGTAAACACAAAATATAAAGAAAAAAATTCTGGGGAAGGGCACTAGCATTGAGCTAGTCAGGAAATACATTGTGTGGGAGGTGGAATGGAGAAGAAAGTTCGTGATTGCATAAAGTAGAGGTGAGAAAGGGGTATACTCCATACATGGAGATATAAGATGGGATATTATGTAAGAATGGAGAGCAAATGGGGTAATTAGATATATTGTGTGAAAGAGAATATGTTGTAATAAACTTGGGAAGGTAGGCTGGAGCCCAGATGGTGAAGAATTTTAAATTCTAAGCAGAGATGTTTGTTTTGTCCTTGAGGCAATAGGAAGCTCCTAGAGTTTCTTGAGCAGGGGAGTGATGTGATCAGATCTGTGTTTTATGAATATCGATTGGGTAGGAATAGGTAGGCAAGATTGAAAGGATGAAAGACACGGAGTTTGGGAAACTAATGAAGAGGCTATTCATTAGTACTGGTGAAGTGGCATGAGGGCTTGAGCTAGACGCTAAGGTCCACCTAACTCATGTTTGGGGTTCTCCTGAAGTATTACTAGGAGATCATTGAAGATAAAAATTCATATGACCCCTCAGTTTCCTGACCTTCCTCACCATCAAGGGGGAAAGAATAGTGTCTTTATCATTTTTAGAGATGTGAAAACTGAGACACAGAGAGTTCAGAATGTAGTAAAATCCAAACAGGAACTTGCACTCAGTGGAAGAGGACATCAGAAGTCCCTGATTTTAGAACTAATGACCAGAAATGAAGGATCAGAACTTTGAACAGCGCCTTGCACATAGGGAGTGCTTAACAATTGTTTGTTCATAGATAGAATGAATGATTGGAACTATTGTCCCTCCCAATGGAAGCTTTTTCCTCTCTACTAACTATGCAATTTATCCAATTCATCTCATAGAGGATAGTGTTGGGGGGGGAGGGGTAAAATCTGGACTTGGAGTCAGGAGATTTTGTTTCTAGTTTTAGGTCTGCTGTTGAATTTCTGAGTGACCTTAAATAAGGTCACAATTCTAGGCCGTGCATTTTTCATGTGTTAAATGAGAGAATTGGGCCAGATGTTCTCTGACTTCCCTTCTACATTAATGAACTATAAATCTGCAGTTTTTTTCTGTTTCAAGGTAGTCTCTACATTTTACTGTCTTTGGTAGGTGGTGCAGTGTTCTTTTGAATATTTTAAATGTTTTATGACTAGCAGTCAATATGGAACAATGTGTTTTCTTGAATTTAGAGATTTTTTTTTACAAATTAAATCTATTTTATTCACTTTACATTTTCACAGATGTGTTTATATTTTAAAATATTATAAGTACTAGAAAAATTCTATAAAAATACTCAGTGTCTTGTACTTTGTAGGTGCTTAGAGTATATGTTGAAGGAAGAGTAAACACTGAGGAATTAGAAGGAAATATAGTTGGTAACATTTCTTTCCTGGTGCGAAGAAGAGAAATGCCTTTTGGCCCAGTAAAAATTCTATTTATCTCACTTGCTGTTGTTAGTTGATTCAGCAGTATTATTATAATATACATTGCTTGAGAGGAAATGAAGCAGGATGTGTGAGATAAAAAGGAAATAGTCATTGAGGAATCATATGAGAATAATTTTTCAGGTAAAAGAGGAGGTCTATAAATGTACTAGTCTCAGCTCTCCGTTGGGAAACTCATCTGATTCTTACCATGATAAAAATAGGCCTGTTTCATCAAACTTCCACATGTAACATTTTCAACATTTCAAAAGGCCTGAAATTTCGTTAAAAGTAGATTTTTGTTTCACCAACGTAGATCACAACTCTTCCATTACTTGGAAACTAGTCTTCAAAAAAACAAGAGATGTGTTGAAGGACTAGAAGGAGATCAAATGTGTTTTTCAAAAAAGAAAAAAAAAGGTAATAGTGATCTTGACTTTGATTCCTAGTGAAATTATATAATGTGTTATTAAAGGGGTGCTGTATGAAAATTTAGAATAGGAAGCTGTCATCACTGAAAACCAGCATATTGCATTCACCAAGAATGGGTCATATCATGTTGAGTTTGTATATTTTTAACAGAGTCACAGTGATGGGAGATGGTAGAAATGCTTTAATAAATTTAAACCTTTGTCTCAGCTCAGTATTTGACAGAATTTCTGATGGTAGACTTGTGGACAAAATGGAAAGATGAGGTTTGGGTAATAGCTCATATAGGTGGATTTGGAACTGGTTCCATGGATGGGACCAGAAGGTAATCACTTGTTTCCAATCTAACCTTGGAGCAAAGTCTCTAGTGGAGTGTTTCAGGGATGAGTCTTTGTGTTATTCTCTTAACATGTCTATCAATGACTTTGATGAAGTTTTAACTTTCAGATTTTTCAAATCTACAAGTGACACACAGCTGAGAGGTACAGCTAATGTGCTGACTGACAGATTCAGAATGGAAAATAGTCTCAATATGTTAGAATCTAAATCTAGATGAAATTTATCAACAATAACTGTAAAGTCCTACATGGTTTCCAAAAACAAATTAATTTCATAGGTAGTAAACAGAAGAGAAGTAATTTGACAATAGTTTGTGAGAAAAAGAGTTGAGGGTTTTAGGAGGCTGCAAGGTAAGTATGAGCAGAATATGGTAGCCAAAACAAGAAGTCTATTCTATGCATGTTTAAATCACACCAGTGCAATGGTATTCATTCAGTTCAAGGATAGAAAATTATCATTTTAGGAAGGATCCTAACAACTTGAAGAGGTTGCCAAAGTTCACCAAGTTCATGGGGGCTAAAAAACCATGTCTTGAAAGAATCAATTCAAGGAAATGGAGATGTTCAGACTGGAGAAGAAAAAGTTTGGAGTGGAGTAGTGGCAGTTAGATACAATTGTTTTCAGCATGCTTTGGAACAGTTGTTATGAGAAAAATATTATTTCAACTTGGTCACATATGAAAGAACTAGGAACTATGAGTGGAAATTGCAAAGAGGAAGATGATTCCTCCACGTAAGACAAAATTTCGCTTATTCATAGTGTGATTTGTAAATAGAATAGACTGCTTTCAAAATGAACGTTTACCCCTTTTGTAGGTCTAGATGACAGTTTGTTGGGGATGTCACAAAAGTCATTTCATCCAATGTGAGTTGGAGGAACTGGCCAATAATCACCTCTCAAGTCTCTTACAATTCCCGTTACTTACCCAATCTGAAAAAAATGACTAATCAAGAATTTTCTGATAATGGGACTCCATGGCCTTTTCTACAGTAGAGATATCAAATATTCAGAGGGCCACATATGCTTTCAACACTCCTGAATGTACTCTGAAACAGATTGAAATCTAATTGGGAAATATTTGACAGAATAAAAAAATTCAATATAACACAGTTAATGTTAGTATGTGGTTTTCTAAATCAATGTGTGACCTGTAGGGATCCTTACACAGAGTATATTGTCCCCAATTTCTTTTTGAGTTTGACACTACTGGTCTACACATTGGACTATAGACACAAAATTTATCATTAAGTATGTATATGAAGGCATTTTGACTTTTAGGACCTTTATATTCCTATGTTCTATAGACACAGCCTTCAGAAACTGAATGTTATCTCCATGACATTGAGTGGCTTTGGAACAGGATTTATATAATGGTTCTCATTATAGTTAATTTGAGTTGTGTGTTAGACCTTTCCTGGCAAATGATGACACCTGAAGAAAGCAACTCACATAAAAGTTGTGTAAAAGATTAACCTTCAGAAGATATTTAAACCTTCCTTTAAAAAAAAAATCTCATGCTTCTTAAATTGTCTAAATTAGTTATTTATTAATGGCCTGCTGTATGATATTTGTTGTTGTTTAATCATTTCAGTTGTGTTTGATTCTCCATGACCTCATTTGGGATTTCTTGGCAAAGATATTGGAGTGGTTTGCCATTTCCTTCTCTAGTTCATTTTACAGATGAGGAAACTGAGGCAAACAAGGTTAAGTGGCATGCCCAGGGTTACACAGCTAACAAGTTTCTGAGGCCACATTTGAACTCAGGTCTTTACTCCAGCTTCCATGGTCTTTCTTCTGTGCCACTTAGTTGTCCCACTGAATGATAAGCGCTAGATTAATCTTTATATCTGCAAACATAAGAAGTGGGACCATTTCTATTTTAGAAAATATTCAACATTGAGATTAGCTGTTGAAGTTGAAATCTGTAACTCTAAGAGTTACTGAATATAGGAGTTGTATGGGACCATCATGGTCCTCCAGATTAGTGTTTTCCAAACAGTGGTTTGTAACAATTAGCAGGTATCCCATCCATTGTTTAGAAGAGTTGCATGCAAAAATGTTGGCACTAGAAATAATTTCTTGGTGTCTATGTGAAGCATGAGTTAGAAAGTCATTCCTCCTCTTCCTGGCTAAACTTGTTAAGAAAGCTGTCTATGCTTTCTGCTTCCATTTCTCTTCCTTCCTTTATTTCTAAATCAAGTATGATCTAGTTTTTGATATCATCATTCTCCTGACACTAGTCTCTTTGAAATTATCTGTTATCTCTGAAGTACCATAACTCCCCTGATTCAGGCCCTCATCATCTTTCATCTGGATAATCACAATAGCCTTCTGGTTGGACTATCTTCATATCTAACCCCACTCCAATTTGCCCTCCACTCTTTTTCTAAGAATGTGATTTTAAGAAAAGTGATTTCCCCAAAGTATGTATCTGAATATTTCAAGACCATTCTTATGAACCTCCATTGGTTCCTGAGCCCCTCTTCTGGACTCTTTCTATTTTTTTTTCAGTTTTCTTATATTTTACGCACTGCTAGGATCCAGTGTCCATGACCTTCTTTCTTTTTCTTACATACACACAACCCTCTGTCTCATAAGTACAAGTCGTTTCTCTTCATGCCTGGAATACCTTCCCTCTTCACCTGTACTTGATGGCTTCCCTGGTCTCTTTCAAGCAGTTCTGAACCCTTTGTATATCTTACACACATCTGGTTATTTATTTGGTGTTTCCCCTTTACAATGTGATCTCCTTGAAGAATGAGAGCATGTTTTAGATTTTTTGTATTCTTAGCACTTAACATAGTGCCTGGCACATAATAAATACTTAATAAATGCTTGTTTGATCACTAAAATTGTGTGCGTGTGTGTATGTATATATGTATATATATGTATACATACACATATACATATGTGATATATACACACATTTATTATGCACATATATACAAATATATATACAAATATATATTCACAAATATATATACAAATATATGTGTATATATGTACATATATGTGTATATATACATGTACATATACATGCACATATATACATATATATGTGTATATGTACATGTATATATATATATAATTTGTTCACCAAAGGTTTCTGTGCAACTTAGCATTTTAGCTACATATGCATATATACACACATGCATATATACATATACATAAATATATATGTCTCTCTATATATATCTGTATGTGTGTATACATACATACATATATGTGTGTAGATATATATTTATTATGTATAAATATAATTTGCTTGCCATACAAATGTTTCTGTACAACTTAGCATTTTAGATGCACACACAAATATACATACATGCATATGTACATATATATACACTTATATTCATATATTGTATATACCTATATCTATATATTAATATACATATATAGATAGATGTTACTTTTGCCTGCTAACCAAACCATTGCATTTAATTAACAAAAATACCACCAGGACTTTTTGGCACACATTGTCAAAGACAATTCTTATTTTTCCATCCTCTCTATTCCTATAGTCTGCACTTAGCATGAAAGACAGTGAGATATAGTGGAAGGGGCTGATATTGGGGTTAAAAGACCTGGATTTGAATCCTGCCTCCAAGACAGCTAGTTGTGTGATCTTGCTCCATAATCTGTAGATGGTGATAAGAATACTCACAACCATGTTGGTTTGTGGGGGAAAAGAACTTTTAACATTTTATAGCTACCACATAAATCTGAAGCATTATTAATAACATTGTTATCCCCTTTTTGACACATTTTTTTAGGGGAGTCGGGAAAGTATTACTATGTAGTGAATACATTTTTAGACTGTTAATCTGGAAGCCTGACTTTTCAGATTTCAGTAGCTGTGTGACTGGGGACTAGTCACTGTGCCATGTAAATGTTCTCTCTCTTTTTCCCCTACAGTTGGGAAGAGTGGAGTTACTATTACTCTGTCTGTAATTTCCTCCTTCGCTGATACAGATCAGCAACTCATTTATAACTTACATTTTTAGGGTTGCCTGTGGGCTCTGAGACTTGAGCAAATTGTCCGTGATCTAACAGTTAGAATATGTTATAGTCTGGACTTGAATTCTGGTTTTCTTGACTCCAAGACTAACCCTCCACCTAATGTACCATATTATTTCTCTTCTTCATTTGAAAAAAAGAGATTAAAAAAACTGTTAGAATCTACTTCATAGCTTTGTAGTTAGAATCAAATGTAATAAATTATGTAAATACTTTGAAAACATGAAAATATTATATAAATATTGTTTTATAATGATTAATCTAAGTATCAGAGTTTTATAAGGTTCAGATAAAGATGATCCTAGTTCCCATCCTAGGACAAGATTCTATCCTGCTATGATTATTGCTTTTGTTTACTATTATTATTTTTATTAGTATTATGACATATACTTCTCTTCTTCCTGACAAGATTAAGGCTTCTTCCTTCATTTCTTATAACTCCCAAAGGTACTAACACAGTACCTGATGCAAAGTAGGTGCTCCATAATGGTTGAGTGGATTGGTGATCTCTCAAGACTGCCAGCTCTAATAGTCTCTGATTTTATAAAATGAATTCCTCTTGGTTAGATGAACAATAATTGACCTTCATGGATATGATTATGAATCAGTGAAGGCTTTTGATGGACATGTAGGAAAGAGATGACATCTTTATATAGAAGAATAAGAAGAAATCTCTATTCCTTGTACATGAAAATCATCTTAGCTAGAAACCTGGGTGTTTCTCCCTGGAGGACGTTAAGGCTCTTTGGTCTTAGAGGTTGGAAGTCTGGAAGCAAACCAATATGATTGGGAGGATAAGTGTGTGAGAATTATTTGATTTGACCTAGAAAAGGTTGATAAACAGTTTTTCCCCTTCCTTTTTTACTTGATTTCACTGAGGTTTGGGGAGGAAGATAAGGTGTAGTTTTTCATACGCAAAGGTTATTAATAGGCCAGGAAGGACACATGAGAATTGTTGTGAAGGATTGGGTTTTTCAAGAAAACCAATGCAGTAGTAGGTGCATTCGTAAGGAAGAGATGTCTCTCATAATTTGTGTTGTATTAAATGTTGTGTAATTCCGGCCATGGTTAGTGTTGACCCTTTTAACCAATTAAGGGAGAGAATTAGATTACTCTGTCTGCTGAGTTGAACAATAAGCCAGCCTTTTTCTTGCTTACTGAGGCAAAACTCTCGTTGAAGTCTTTGGTCCCTTTGGAAGTCATTGAATGTTTTTCAGTCTGGAAAGTGAAATGAGACTCTCAGTAAAACAGAGCTATGTTCACGAAAACTAGAGTTAAAGGTTTTTTTTTAGAATTTTTAAAATAAATTGATTTTAATCTCTAGGTGGCCACAATTGGTAAGTTAACATTTATCTAAAATATCTAAATACAAAAGGGACAAAAAGGTCTTCATATACCATACTACCTTGCCTTTTTTGTAATCAATACATATTTTAATGTTATAATTGTTTGTAACAAAGCTCTACCAGAGTTTAGACACAAAGAAAAATCAATAAATCCTTTAAAGTGATATCAGGTTATCTGAACTATCCTTTTCTAAAATAGTCAGAATGACCAGTGGTGAAGAAATACATCACTTGAGTCTTATATCAATAGCATGGTATTACTGAAAGCAGGCTTTGTGACTTCTGAATCCGTGTTATTAAGAAAATGGAAGGCTTCTTAAATTCATGTAGAGATTGTGTGATATCACTGTCTTCAAGTACCAGGTACCAGAAGGTCCCTTGGTCTCTGGAAAATTCTTAGACTGATAGAGCTCATTATCCTAGAAAAATAGGATGCTAGAGTTCACATATGAATTGAACCTGAGATTTTCAATTCAAATCGATTCAACAACATGTATTGCATACTTACTCAATACAAAATACTGGAGTATTTGTCTTCAAAAGATTTGAAGACAAAGAAGAAACACTCCTTACTCTCAAGGCCTTTCTACTTGTGGTGGTAGAGTGCGTGGGTGAGGGGAATAATGTGAGCACCTGTATATGGTAATACAAAGATGTTGTCAGGAAACCTCTTATCTTTAAGGTGCATGTGAGCTATTCCTTTAAGGAATCTAAGGATTCTAAGAAGTGGAGGTAAGAGGGAAATACATTTCTGACATAGCATTGTTGGTGAGTCTGTTGACACAAATCTATAGAGCTTGAAGGGGAAATGAGCTAGAAGGTCAGGTTAACAGACATACAAAATGTCTTCAGGGAGAAATATGAAATAAGACTAGAAAGGTAGGTATAGTATGAGCTCTAATGTGACTTTAAATGCCTAGGACTTTACATGACATCCTAAGGATTTGTTAAAAATGTTATCCTTGAAAAAATTATTTTCATTTTGAATATTAGGAAATGTAGGTCCTTTGGAAGCTAACTGAAATGATTTGACCACTCAGCCCTATGTCATAGCAGTGGCAGTAAGTGGGGTAATGATGGTGGTAGTAAAAGCACTAATAGCAGTAGTAGTGATGCTAGTAGAAGTAATAACAGCAATACAAATAGTAAGAGTAGTAGCATATTCCATTATTACTACTATTATGAATGCAGCTACTTTTACCATTGCTACTACTCTAGGGGTGATGAATTATGGCAAATAGGGTTAAGTGACTTTCCCAGGGTCACACAGCTACTAAGTGTCCGAGGCCAGATTTAAACTCTGGAAGATGAGTCCTCATGACTCCAGGCCTAGTCCTCTATCCACTGTGCTACCTAGCTATACCTGAAAACCTGTACGTTATTGAAAATTCACAGGACCTGTCACTCTAAGGTAGATACAGAAAGATTTGCATTTCCTCTTGAAAAACAGGAAAGGAATTGAATGATATTCTCAAAGCACATGATAGACAAGTCAGCAAACTACAGAAATTCTTGAAACAAGCCAAAATGAAAGCACTAAGCAAGATGAAAGTCGACAACAGATTCCCAACCTTGGATTTACCTACTTGCACCAAAAGTGGAATTGGATACAACTGGGACAGACCTGCAGTGTCATTAGCCCCACTCTCTGCTCCAGAGTCATCGAGGTCCAGTGGCAAGACAAAGGTCAAGACAACTGGCATTGGCCCAGGATGCAATGGCCCTCCTTGGCCTTTCTAAATTAAGGTCTTCCCCAGGTCTCAGTTTCTCTGAGGCCATGCCCACTCAATGACTAAGGGCTGGGTAGGAGTTAAGACAAAAGATGGCTCAATTGGGAGGGGAAGACCATTAGAGCTTCTGGTCAGAACAGAGAACAGTTGCTATTTACACTCTTTCTAAGCCATAAAAACCTAAACAGTGATTCATAGAGTATGCAGAGACAGTAGCAACTGTGCAATACCTCACTAGAGGCTGAAAACAAATTAGCACTTACCTAAAACCAAGCAAAACATGACTTGATGGCTTGCTCTCATTAAAGGACAGACAAATAACAAATGATACAAATAAAACCTTCAAAATAACCAACAAACTGTACTGGAATGAGAACCTCGTTGAAGAGCTGACTATTGCTCACAATTGCTGAAATATTGTATTGATACCTAAAAGCCTAAGAATAATTTTAATAGATTTTGCCATCCCAAATATTCAGAATCTACAAATTACGTGGAATGAAGTTTTCAAAAAACGAACCTAGAAGAAAAAGGTGTGAGAATAGGATGAGATCCATATCATTACTTTCATCTTATCCACCACTAGCATTATACCAACAATGATTTTAATAACCTTCTGAAGATAAGAACATTATTGAATTAAAATAAGCAGTTTGAAATACAGTCTTAGGAGAAGTAGAAATCTCATGGGAATAGAATGAAGTACCTGTCATCCCTTCATTTACTACTGGGGTAATACCAAAGTTACTTTGAATAATCCACAGTAAATAAGCAAGCATTCTAATAACTTTAATTAGTTACCCCCCCAAAAGAACTCAACAACAACTAAACCAGTTTTGTATCCACTTCTGCAGTAGTCTGTAGAACATTAACTGTAGAAAAATGTTAACTCCTCAATAGAGTGTGATTTCCTTTAGGACAGGTTCTCTTTCATTTTTGTCTTTATTCTTGAATTTCTAGACCAGTGCCTGGTACATAGTAGGAACTTCTTAATAAATGCTTGTTGATCGTAGGACACTCATAACATGTCCAGAGAAAAGTTTGACTGGTCATGTAGTGAGAACACAGGACAGCCAATGGTCAATCTGTGTAGTCCATTGATTTCTAAACAGTGTTGGAAAATATAGAAGATCCCAAGTTTTTTGGATAGATATCCAAAGAAGGATTAATGGGGACCATGGACAAGAGATGTGGAAAAGAATAGGTTGTCATTAGAATATGATCCATACTTATGGAGTGAGTATTCACAAAGTCAGTCCCAAAGGGTTTGAAGATATTCTATATCTATATTATATGTAATTGGACAGGTTCCATGATGACTTGGCAGAAAGCCAAGGGATATATCTATATCTATACATGTACTCACATATATGTATATATTTATATAATATTTATATATATATCTGTATTTACAGTTGTAATTATTAATTTTTAGATAGTGGAGTACTTACTAGCTGTGTGACTCTGGGTAAGTCACTTAACCTCTTTGTGCCTTATTTCTTTATTGGTAAAATGAAGCGATGAACTCAGTGACCTCGAAGATCTATGGTCTTTTGATCTTTTAACATCTCTCCTTTTTTTTTTTGAACAGGTGGGGGACAGTGGGTATGGAATATTACATACACTGTCAGACTCAGCTTAAGTTTTGCTTAGATTTCCTGAACTCCCTTTTATTTTCTTCCTGTCTTGGTTTATTCTTTGTTACAGGGATGTCTCATTGAGTAGGGGAGGGAAGATACATTTGGAAACGAAAGGGGTGTAAAAATAGAAGCTGTAAATACATTTGAAAGATTTAAAAGAATAGTGCATAGTGATATACATTATTTTTTAATTTCACCTGATAACCTATTTCTGCATCTGGTGTGATCAATTCCCTCTTTGGTAGAGTCTGTTTCCAAAGGTATCTGCCAGAGTAAGAAATTGAGTCCTGTTATTGGAAATAAACAAGGTTCAAAAATAAGTGTGGAATCAATAATTTAGAGAGAGAAAACCCAGCCCACTATTAAGATGGATAGGTCAATGAGTATCTTCTGCTGTCACAGAAGTGTAGTCAACTGGTAATATATTCAGCTTTACCTCCAGGGAGAGGACAGAGCACATTCTGTGTTAAGTTGTTCTGGTGCTGATAGGTAGATAAAAAAGTGGTCCTTGCAATATGGGATGGAGGCTTTTTATTCTTAAACCCTGATATAAACAGCAAGGTAGAAAAAAAAAAGACTAGACTAGGGAAAAGGAGAAAAAAAATCTAGGTCTCTGTTGATTTAATTTTGTTTTATTTTTCAATATTTGAACTAAACCTGTGCAGAAATGGGAAAGTTCAGTAAAGAGCAATTAGTTCATTATACTTATTGCAGAGATTTGAAGATTATCCAGGGATTTTAAGAACTCAAGATTACCAAATAAATGTGTTTTCTAAATCAGCTTAGTAGACTCCTGGAAACCTCTATGGTAATCAAAGACAAGGGTGAACATGAATAAAGAAAATTCCCTCCAGATTCTCAAAGTTCATTGTAGCCATTAGTTTCAACCTTTTCTCCGGGCAACATTTAACCTATACTATTGATTAGTAAAGACATTAGGAAATGTGGGTTTCCATTGTCCCTTTTCTAATTGCAAGCAACTTTACTCAGTGAGTCAATTTAGAGATGTTTGAAAATGCAGTTAGGTTGCTTTAAATGGGGGTGAACTCTCAATTCCTAAAGGTATCCAGGCATATGCAAAGCAACATTTTGGGGTACTCCACAGAAGAAAGTCATGCTCACAACAGGAAATTGGACATGGTAACCTATGATGAATATTATCTGGTTCTTGGATGCTATGGGTTTATTTCCAAAGATGGGATACTTTACAAAGTAAGTGCCCCAAAGAATCCACCAACATTGACTTGCTCCAAATAATTAAGGACTAGATAATGATGTTTTAAGGGATTATGTATAGCCTATAAATAGTCAGTTGAAAGCAGCTTGGATGCTTCTGAAACAGGGTAAACATTACATTTCTGGTATCATCTGTCTCAACCTTTCCTATCTTTTTTTTCTTTTTCATTTTCTTTCTTTCCCACTTCCTTCTTTTTCTTCTTTCTTTCCTTCTTTCTTTCTTTCTTTCTTTTTTTCTTTGTTTCTTTCTTCCTTCCTTCCTTCCTTCCTTCTTTTCTTTCTTCCTTCCTTTCTTCCTTCCTTCCTTCTTTCTTTCTTTCTTTATTTCTTTCTTTCTTTCTTTCTTTCTTTCTTTCTTTC